>NW_024964783.1:0-1153 GCF_019238085.1 Lagopus leucura
GGTGTGGGGCTCTGGGCTGCATCTCCCTCCCAACACAGGCTGGAATGGTTCGGGGAGCTGGGGCTGCGCTGGTACGCACTGCCTGCTGTGTCCAACATGCTGCTGGAGATCGGGGGGTTGGAGTTCCCAGCAGCACCCTTCAATGGTTGGTACATGAGCAGCGAGATCGGCACCAGGAACCTCTGTGACAGCCACCGCTACAACCTGCTGCAGGTGGGGTGCAGCCCCGTGCAACCCCACCACCACGGGGGACCCCATGTAGAACCTGGGGGCACAGTGGGGGGGAAGGGAGTCCCCAACCCCAGCCCTTCTCTGCTGTGGGGTCTGGGGGTGCCCATGGCTGCTGTTCTGCACCGGAATGGGCAAAAGATCCTGTCCCTGTCCATGTCTGCATCCCCATCCCCGTCCCCTTTCCATCCTTGTCCCATTCCATCCTCATCCCATCCCATCCCCTTCGTCATCCCCATCCCCTCCCCGTGTCCACATCCGCATGAGGACAGGGACACACCTCTGATCCCCCCCGGCAGGAGGTGGCCCTGCGCATGGGGTTGGACACACGTAAGACTTCGTCCCTCTGGAAGGACAAGGCTGCCGTGGAGATGAACATTGCTGTGCTGCACAGCTACCAGGTGGGACCCAGCGTTGGGGGGGGGGGGTGGCCCCAGTGACAGCAGGGACACCGCCATGGCAGTGCCCGCAGGAGGGCTGGACACTGCTCACCCCCTCGTCTGCACAGGAGGCCAAAGTGACCATCGTGGACCACCATGCAGCCACCGAGTCCTTTGTGAAGCACATGGAGAATGAGCTGCGGACACGGGGAGGGTGCCCGGCCGACTGGGTCTGGATCGTGCCCCCCATCTCGGGCAGCCTCACGCCCGTCTTCCACCAGGAGATGGTCAACTACCAGCTCTGCCCCACCTTCCGTTACCAGGTGTGCCCAGCCCCGCTCCTTTTCCGTCTCCATCCCATTCCCAACTCCATCCCATCCCATCCCCATCCCCATTCTTTCCCTACTCCATCAGAATCCCTGTCCCTGTCCCCATCACCATTGCCATCCCCATCCCCAACCCCATCCCCATTCCATCCCATCCCATCCCCAACCCCATCCCCATCCCACCCATCCCATCCCATCCCATCCCATCCCATCCCATCC
>NW_024964783.1:1253-1518 GCF_019238085.1 Lagopus leucura
CCACCCCCATCCCATCCCCATCCCATCCCATCCCATCCCATCCCATCTCCCCATCCCACTGCTGACCCCTCTCCCCGCAGCCCGATGCCTGGAAGGTGTACGTCTCCAAGGGCACCACAGTCACCAGGAGGAAGACCTTCAAGGAGGTTGCCAAGTAGGTGACAGCCTAGATGGTGGGGTGGGGGCCGGGCAGGATGGTGCTGAGCTTCTGGGACCCCCGCAGTGCGGTGAAGATCTCGGCCAAGCTGATGGGGCACATGATGGC
>NW_024964784.1:0-386 GCF_019238085.1 Lagopus leucura
CACCCCAAATCGGCTCCTGTTTTCCTGCCCATTTCCAGGCAGCGCCGCCGGCCCCAAAGCCGCCCTTTTTGGCCCCAAACCGAGCGCCGCTTTGGCTGCTATGGGACAAAGGCAGAGTTACGCACAGCGGAACCAATCGCCCTTTTTCACACCCAAATCCGCCTTTTTTCACCCCAAAACCGAGAATTCTTTTTTGTCCGTTTCCTTTTCCGCCCCGCGCCGCAGAAACGCAGCAAACAGACCCAAAATTGGAGTTTTTCACCCCAATTTTCCCCCCTGGAAATGATGGTTTTTTCGCAGGGCAACGCAGCCCCAAAATCCCATTTTTTCACACCCAAATTCCCTTCTGCGTGAATAAAATCATTGCGTCGTCACGGCCCCAAAAT
>NW_024964784.1:486-1047 GCF_019238085.1 Lagopus leucura
GCCCCCAAAAAGCGCCATTTCCACCCCAAATTCTCATCATTTGCCCCCAAAAGCGGCCCGGTTCTGCACACCCCAAACCCCCCTTTTTCACCCCAAAATGACCCCCGTGCCGCCCCCCTCCGCCGCCCCCAACCGTCCATTTTTCACACCAAAACGCCCCAAACTCGATGTTTTTCACCCCAAATCGGCTCCTGTTTTCCTGCCCATTTCCAGGCAGCGCCGCCGGCCCCAAAGCCGCCCTTTTTGGCCCCAAACCGAGCGCCGCTTTGGCTGCTATGGGACAAAGGCAGAGTTACGCACAGCGGAACCAATCGCCCTTTTTCACACCCAAATCCGCCTTTTTTCACCCCAAAACCGAGAATTCTTTTTTGTCCGTTTCCTTTTCCGCCCCGCGCCGCAGAAACGCAGCAAACAGACCCAAAATTGGAGTTTTTCACCCCAATTTTCCCCCCTGGAAATGATGGTTTTTTCGCAGGGCAACGCAGCCCCAAAATCCCATTTTTTCACACCCAAATTCCCTTCTGCGTGAATAAAATCATTGCGTCGTCACGGCCCCAAAAT
>NW_024964785.1:0-4541 GCF_019238085.1 Lagopus leucura
CGGGGGGCCCTGCCCGGAGCCTGGGCGGGGAGGGGGTGGGGGGCCGAGCCCCTCCTCACCGCTCGAGTGGGATGGGGCGGGGGCGCGGGTCTCATCCCGGCTGTGTGCCGTCGGGGGCGGATGGGGCGGGGGCTGTGCCCCTCGCTTACGGGCTCCGGGGTGAGATGAGCCCCTGAGAGTCGGCCGCGGGGCGGCAGAACCCCGATGCGGAATGGCACCGGGGGATGCCCGCACCGCGCGGCTGTGTGTTTCGTCAGCGGGGTCCCCGCAGCGCCGCGGCTTCACCTGGGGGCACCTCGGGGACGGGCTTCTCTGCCTCCCCATCCCAATCCCCGCGCGAGGCCGCGAGCGCGGCTGCGGTGCGCTCCGGGACTGCGGAGCGGGCACCGGCGGGAGAGGGCGTCGGCGGGACGGGATGCGGCCCATTAACCCGCAGCACGGGGCCGTGACGGTGCTACCGGGGAGGGGGGAGGGTAAGGGGAGGCGGCGGGAGGGGTGCAGAGCCCGAGGGTGCCGTTACGCTGCCGACCGCCTCCCCGCAGGAACTGGTGCGCCTTCGTGGTGACGCGCACGGTGAGCTGCGTGGTGGAGGACGGCGTGGAGAGCTTCGTTAAGGCCGACTTCCAGCCGTGCGCCTGGGGGCAGCTGCAGTGTCCCCGCGTCCTGGCGTGAGTGCCGCGGGCCTGGGAGGGAAGGAGGGGGGCTCGGGGCCGGCCGCCGTGTTTATCCGCTCTGGGAGCGCTGTTTACTTTTTCGCAAGAATGCGGTCGCAGCGGCGCCTGACCTGCCCCGACCCGGCTCTTCCCGGACCGCACCGATGCGGGGGCTCGGGGAGCACCGCCCGTGCTAATGGGGCAGCCGTGGAATGTGAGGGGGGGTTTCCAGACCGCACAGGGGGAGGCGATGGGTGGCGGCAACGCGTCCGGCTGCGCGACAGCCCCGTAGCCACGCGTAGCATCTCGTTCCTCCCAGCCCGGAGCCGCAGACCGGCGCTGGGGTGGGATGGTACGAACGGCCGCAGGACCCCGCACCGCTCTGCCCGCAGGTACCGCAGCTTCCTGCGGCCCCGTTACAAAGTGGCCCAGAAGACGGTGTCGGACCTGGAGTGGCGGTGCTGCCAGGGCTACTCGGGGGAGGACTGCTCCGAGGGGCCGCAGCCGGGCTCCCCTCAACCCACCGCTCACCCCCGGCCCCGGCCCGGCCGCCCCACGCTCTCCGGTTTCGGCAGCGCGCTGAGCGGGCTGGGGGGCGAGGGCGGCGGGGGAGGGGGGGGGGCGTGGGGGTGCGGCGGCCCCGCGGAGCCCGGACGAGGCAGAGAAGGTGCGGCGGCTGGAGGACGCGGTGCAGCGGCTGAGCCGGCAGCTGGAGGAGCAGCAGAAGCAGCTGCGGGACGCGCGCCGCGGGGCCGACGGCGGGACCCCCCCGGCCGACGCCGCTCCCCCCGACGTTCGGGAAGCTCTCGTCCACATCCAGCAGCGGCTGCAGCGCCTGGAGGCGGCGCGGGACGGCGTCGGCGGAGAGGGGGTCCCGGGGGGGGTCACGTCGCCGGAGGAGGAGGAGCGGCTGCGGGAGATGTGCGCGGCGTGCGCGGCCGGCACCGAGGGGCTGCGGAGGCAGCAGGCGGAGGACCGCGAGCGCATGCGGGCGCTGGAGAAGTTGGTGGGCTCAGTGGACCAGCGCAACCGCGACGCTGTGGAGACGGTGCAGCAGCACGTCAGCGCCCTGAGCGCCCGCCTGGCTCCACCCGCGCCCCTCGACGAGCTGCTCCGGCGCACGGCCGAGCTGGAGCGCCGCGTGGGAGCGCTGGAGACGGCACGAGGAGCGGGGCAGGGACCGGGCCCGGCGCTGGCGCGGCGGCTGACGGAGCTGGAGGGGCGGCTGAACGCGTCCCGCACCGCCGGGCCGCCCGACGGGGATCCGTCGCTCCGGGGCCGCGTCGCCAACCTGAGCCGCGCGCTGGAAGGCCTGGAGGGGCGGCTGCGGGAGCACGAGGCGCGGCTGCGGGAGCCCGCCGACCTCGGCGACGAGGAGGAGCCGCTGGAAGGCTTCAGCGTGTTCGGAGGCGGCGCCGCGCCTTGGGAGCTGCGGGAGCTGCGGGCGGAGTTGGCGGACGCGCTGCTGGCTTTCGGGGCGCTGAACGGCACCGTGCGGGGCCTGCAGGACACCGCCGAGGAGCACGACGCGAGGCTGCGGGACCTGAGCGCTGCCCGGCAGAGCCTCACCGCCGAGCTGGACCGCCTCGTGGCAGAAGCGGCCGAACGCGCGGCGCGGAGCGAGGAACGCGGGGAGAGCGCGGTGGAGTGCGGGGAGGCGCTGGAACCGCGCGTGGCCAAACTGGAGGGAGTCTGCGAGCAGTTGGAGGCGGTGGCCGGGGGGCTGCGGGCCGTGCGGGAGGGGCTGAGCCGGCACGTGGCGGGGCTGTGGGGGGCGGTGCGGGAGCTGAACGGCACCGGCCGCACCCACGAGGCGCTGCTGGAGAAGCTGCAGGCGCAGCTCTCGCGTCGGTTCGCGGCTCTCGACGGCAGCGTGCAGCAGCTGCGCAGCGAGGTGTTCGGCGGAGGGAGGCAGCAGACGGCCGGTGGGTGCGGGGGTTGCGGGGGGAGGGGCTGCGGGAAGGGTGGGAGAGAGGGCGTGGATGAGGGAGGGAGGAAAAGGGATGCGGGGATGGGGGAATGGGGATGTAAGGAGGGAAGAGGTGGGCCCCGGGATGGGGAAAAGGAGGTGAAGGAGACGGGTTTAGGGAAAGTGGGGCCGTGTCGCGAGTGGGGGTTTATGGTTTTGAGGACGGAATGTGGAAACGGTTGCAGAGCTCGTGGCCGTGGGGCTGAGGGATGGGGGCATGGCTATGGGGCATTGGGAGTAGGGACATGTGAGAGCACGGGGATGAGTAGCTGAGGCCTGTGGGTGTGTGGGACACGAGCAGTGGGGACAAAGGGTGTGGTGTGTGGGGACACTTAATGGGAATGAAGGTCCCTAACACTCTCCATTTTCCCCAGGTCCCCCGGGGCCCCCCGGCCCCATGGGCCCCCCAGGGGAGATGGGCCCTTCTGGCCCCTCTGGGCCCCCTGGCAAGGATGGAGAGCAGGGCCCCGTGGGCGCCCCAGGTAGGTAGCAGTCCCCATGGCCTCGCAGCCCGGTGCTGGTGTGGCTGTGCCCACAGAGCCATTGTATCCCTTCTCTTACAGGTCTGCCAGGAGAGAGAGGTAGGGGGGCACGGGGTGGGGGGGGATGGGGATGGAAAGCACTGAGGGCCCCGTGCTGACACAGTGCCCAGGCCCGGTGGGGGAGCCGGGCTCTGTGCCCCACATCGCCTTCTCGGCCGCCCTGAGCACGCAGCGCACGGAGCCGGGCACCGTGCCCTTCGACAGGGTGCTGCTCAACGACGGCGGAGCCTACGACCCCGAGACGGGTGAGTGAGGAGGGGGGAGGATGGGCTTGCGAGGGGGAGTTAAGGAGCGTATTAAGGCCACGGGGCTGATCTTGTCCCTGTGGCACCGTGGGGACCGCCATTCACTGCCATCACCCCCCAGGGACCTTCACGGCGCCGGTGAGCGGGCGCTACCTGGTGAGCGCGGTGCTGACGGGGCACAAGGGTGAGAAGCTGGAGGCGGTGCTGTCGCGTTCCAACCAGGGCATCGCGCGCCTGGACTCGGGGGGCTTCCAGCCTGAGGGCCTGGAGAACCAGCCCATAGCCGAGCTGCAGCCCAGCCCTGGCTCGCTGGGGGTCTTCAGCCTCATCGTGCCGCTGGAGGCAGGCGAGACGCTGTGCGTCGATCTGGTGGCGGGGCGGTTGGCCCACGCGCCTGACGAACCCCTCACCGTGTTCAGCGCTGCGCTGCTCTACGACACCCTGTAAGGACCCCCGCCACGCAGACCCCCCCACACCCCGTTATTTATCGGCACCCCCCGTCCCCGTGCCCACGCTGCCACCTGCCCTGCGCCTCCCTCCCTGCCCACCCCCCACCCCCATCCCGCCCAATAAAGATGCGACACCGGGTTTTGTACCCCCGTCTCCTGCCTCCTCCTTGCCCCGTCGCTTTATTGCCCCTCCAGAGCGGGTCCCACCACCATCCTGTTATCATCAGAACTCCTCATCCCATCCCAAAAGCTCATCCTCCACTGATGTCGAATCAACCAAGAACTGCTTGCAGTTAGCATAGGGGGGGCCCTGGGTGGTGGGGTCAGTGCCAAGCTCCCAGCCCCCCCAGCGTCCCCCACCCTACACTCCATCCCCACCTCCTTCAGTAGCTGTATAGCAGGTGCCTCCATCTGCTGCAGTGGAAGTCGCTTCCACCGGATGGCCCTGAACCACCTGGGAAAAGGGGGGGGGCTGCAGGAAGGGCCACGGAGAGGGTGGCATGAGATGCCTCCCTTTACCTCTGTGTCCCTTCACCTGTGCTTCTTAATGCCACAGATATCACTGGCTGTGTTCCCCAGGCGCTGCCCTGGGTGCCTCCTGGGATGGGATGGGATGGGATGGGATGGGATGGGATGGGATGGGATGGGATGGGATGGGATGGGATGGGATGGGATGGGATGGG
>NW_024964785.1:4551-6101 GCF_019238085.1 Lagopus leucura
GGATGGGATGGGATGGGATGGGATGGGATGGGATGGGATGGGATGGGGGGGAATGGGGATGGAGCCAGACCTGCAGAGCTTGGCAGTGAGAGAGCAGGCAGCCTCACTGAGGAAGGCAGGGAAGGAGAAGATGCCATCCAGGATGCATCTGTAGACTTTCTGGGGGTCAGTGCTGGCAGAGATGGCCAGGGGGGTGGGTCAGGCTCAGCTCCGAGGCACACACTCACCTGCCCACCAGCATCTCGAACACCAGGATGCCCAGCATCCAGAAGTCAACAGCAAAGTCGTGGCCCTCATGGCACAGCATCTCGGGCACCAGGTACTCAGGTGTCCCACAAAAGGAGAATGTCTTCTCCCCATGCTCCAGCTCCTTGGCAAAGCCAAAGTCCACCTGCAGCAAAGCAGCCCTCAGCTCCCCCAAGCCCACATCCTCACACAAGTGTCAGGACGGGCCCTCAGTGCTGCCCCCAAGCCTTGGTACCAGCTTGACATAACCCAGCTGGTCCAACATCAGGTTCTCAGGCTTCAGGTCCTAGTAGATGATGCCGTGGCTGTGCAGGTATCCAGGCCCTCCACCACACAAGCAGTGCAGAATACAGCCAGGGGTTCCTCAAAGCAGTGCCTGCAGCAGAACGGGACCAGCGTTCACACAGCGTGGCACGGCATTGCCTGGCACTGCAGCACACGGCTGCCCACCCCGTGTCCCAGCCCCATACACCTCACGCAGTTTGGTCCACAGCTCTTCTCCCTGGCAGAACTCCAGCAGCAGGTAGATGTGCTGCTCATCATGGAAGGAGCCAAAGAACCTGTGAGTGGGAGCAGCTCAGTGCCCCGCACAGCCCCCCCAGCCCCACAGAGCTCCCCTGGCACCACACAGCCCCCGGTCCAGCACTCACCCTACAATGAAGGGGCAGTGGCTGCGGGCCAGCACCCTCCTCTCCGTGTGCATGTGCAGATCAGCTTCAGTGCAAAGAGCTGCTTGTGGCACTGCACCTGGCGGAGGGCATTAGGATGGGGACAGGGATGGCACCGTGGGGACCCCGCAGGATGGGCATGGTTCTTACCAGCTCCACCCTGCCGAAGCCACCGGTGCCCAGCACGACGAGCTGCCCCTGCTTCTGCCCTTCCTCATAGTGCATGGCTGCCAGCTCCTCCAGCTGCACTGCTGGGCAGGGCTGTGGCAAGTGGGGGGACCCCCAGCTCCTGTGGGGAATACACTGCCCTGCAGTGCCTGCACCCAGAGTGCCTGTCCCCATCGCCATCACTACCTCATCCCATTTCATTCCCATTTCTGTCCTTGTCTCTATTTCCATCCCCATCTCATTACCATGCCATTCATATTCCCATCCCCATCCCATTTCCATTCTCAATTCATCCCATCCCCATTCCTATCCCCATCCCCATCCCCATCCCCATCCCCATCCCACTTCATCCCATCCCATCCCATCCCATTCCCATTCCCATTCCCATTCCCTTTCCCATCCCATCCCCATTCCCACCCCCATCCCATCCCCATCCCCATTTCCATCCCATCCTTTCCCCATCCCCAT
>NW_024964786.1:0-280 GCF_019238085.1 Lagopus leucura
ATGGGTCTCTATGGGTCTCTGTGGGTCCCTATGGGTCCCTATGGGTCCCTGTGGGTCCCTATGGGTCCCTATGGGTCCCTGTGGGTCTTTGTGGGTCTGTATGGATCTCTGTTGGGTTTCTGTGGATCCCTATGGGTTTTAATGGGTCCCTATGGGTCTCTATGTGCCCCTATGGGTCTCTGTGGGTCTCTATGTGTCCCTATGGATCCCTCTGGGTCCCTATGTGTCCCTATGGGTCCCTGTGGGTCTTTGTGGGTCCCTATGGGTCTCTGTTGGGTCC
>NW_024964786.1:380-987 GCF_019238085.1 Lagopus leucura
CTATGGGTCTCTATGTGTCCCTATGGGTCCCTATGGGTCTCTATGTGTCCCTATGGGTCGCTGTGTGTCTCTATGGGTCTCTATGTGTCCCTATGGATCCCTGTGTGTCCCTATGGGTCCCTATGGGTCTCTATGTGTCCCTATGGGTCCCTATGGGTCCCTATGGGTCTCTATGGGTCCCTATGTGTCTCTATGGGTCCCTATGGGTCTCTATGTGTCCCTATGGGTCCCTGTGTGTCCCTATGTGTCCCTATGGGTCTCTATGTGTCCCTATGGATCCCTATGGGTCCCTGTGTGTCTCTATGGGTCTCTATGGGTCCCTATGGATCCCTGTGTGTCCCTATGGGTCCCTATGGGTCTCTATGTGTCCCTATGGGTCCCTATGTGTCCCTATGGGTCTCTATGTATCCCTATGGATCCCTGTGTGTCCCTATGGGTCTCTATGGGTCCCTGTGTGTCCCTATGGGTCCCTATGGGTCTCTATGTGTCCCTATGGATCCCTATGTGTCCCTATGGGTCTCTATGTGTCCCTATGGATCCCTATGTGTCCCTATGGGTCTCTATGTGTCCCTATGGGTCCCTATGGGTCCCTATGGGTCTCTATGGG
>NW_024964786.1:1087-1390 GCF_019238085.1 Lagopus leucura
GTCCCTATGGATCCCTGTGTGTCCCTATGGGTCCCTATGGGTCTCTTATGTGTCCCTATGGGTCCCTATGTGTCCCTATGGGTCTCTATGTATCCCTATGGATCCCTATTTGTCCCTATGGGTCCCTATGTGTCCCTATGGGTCTCTATGTGTCCCTATGGATCCCTGTGTGTCTCTATGGGTCTCTATGTGTCCCTATGGATCCCTATGGATCCCTGTGTGTCCCTGTGGGTCTCAGTGTCCCCTCGCTGCCCTCCCCCCCCCCTGCAGACATCGACGAATGCGCGCTGGGGGCGCTTTGCA
>NW_024964787.1:0-3211 GCF_019238085.1 Lagopus leucura
TTGCCCATCGGAGATGCCACCTCTGGCCCCGGGTTTGAGGTCCCTGCTGCGCTCTGCTTGCTCCCGGCGCCCCCAGCTCTGGTTTTATCCCCTCTCGGTGTTTGGAGCTTTGGGTTCTCCTGGGGAGAGCAGGATAAAGCCGTGCGCTGAACGCATCAGCTGAGCGTTGGGATGCCCCACGTGTCCTTCCCCTCCTCTGAGCCGATGATTTGGGTTCCCCAGATGGGGAGAGCAAAGAAAGCACCGAGAGTGGATCCCAGAGCAGGGCAGGGGGCACAGTGGGGCCCTGGGCTGTGCCACGCAGGCGGCTGTCGCTGAGGATGGCGGCGGGGCCTGGGGTGGCACCACTGCCCTAATAGGGAAAATACGGCCCGGTGCGAATCGATTGGAATGAAACCACTCAATGGTAGGAGTTTTCTTGCTCCAGTTTTTACCTTTCTTTTGCCTTTGGAGGCAGTAGTTGGACGTTCCCTCTGAGTAGTTTGGTGCCGTAGCCAACCAAGGAATAAAAGACGCCATTTTTAGTCCCTCTTTTTTGGAGCATCCGCTTTTTAATGTTTAAAATGAACAACAAAAAACAGTAGATAGGAAGCAGTGGTGGGTCGGGGGCTGGGTGGGGGTCAGTTGGGCTGTGGGCGCATCCCCTCCACACTGCCCTCCCCACATCTCCGTGCCCACGGATGCTGGAGGATGGCGGTGAGAGTCGGCTGCGGCCCCAGACCCACAGAACCACTTGCATCCCTGGCCTTACAGCCACGGATCTGCTTTGGACAGCACTCAGCTGCTCGACTCAGCACCAGTGGTTGACCTTCCCAGCTGTCTGCAGCCACGTTGCTTCCAGCACATAGGAACGATGCATCCCTCTGCCAGGCCGGGAGCCCCCGCCTCCCACCTCCAGCCAGGGATCTCCCCCTATGGGCCCTTCCTCTGCAGGGCACTGGGGGGAGCTGGGGGTTCTGGTTCAGACCGTTTAGAATAACCTCAGGTTGTTTTTAGTGTGATCAGTCTAAAGGATCCAGATGGAGACTCTTTTTTACTCTCCTAGCAATGATCTCGCAGAGTAACCCCGACTCAACACTGTTGTGTTTCTGTACAAATAATCCACGCGCTGACTTTTTTCATCTGATCCTCTGTATAGGGCCGGTTTTATTCCTGCAGCCACGCAGCCACCCAATTTTGTGAAATAAAACAGACGTTTTTGTACAAAGTTTGGGCTGCTTTTGGAGTCTGTGTGTGCTGCAGCGCCGGGTCGGGTCGTGCTTTGGTAAAGGTTGGGGTAGAATGGGTCGGGTTGGAAGGGAGCCTACAAGGCTGTGTGCTCCCACACCTGCAGTGCACAGACACCCACAGCTCCATCGGTGCTCAGAGCCCATCTGACTGTGGGTGTCTGCAGGCACGGGGCGTCCTGCAGCCTCACTGTGGCTTTGCTGAACCCCCCAAGGTTCTCCTGTGCCCAACTGCTGGGCTGCCCAGGTCCCTCTGATGGCGTCCCATCCCTCAGGTGTGTCCATTGCACCGCACAGCTCGGTGTCACCCACACTGTGAGGGTGCACTCAGTGCACTGCTGACTGATGGAGATGGGAAAGAGCACAGATCCCAGCACTGAGGGACACCGCTGTCACTGCTCTCCATGCAGACGTGGAGCTGCTGACCGCAGCTCTGGGTACAACTCACAGCAGTGCCTCATCCACTGAAAGGACCCCCCATCAAACCCACATCTTTCCCATCTGGAGAGAAGGATGCTGTGGGAGACTGCGTCAAAGGCCTCACTGAAATCCAGAGAGGTGATGCCTGCAGCTCTTCCCTCATCCACTGCCACAGTGACGCCATCACAGAAGGCCACGGGTTGGCAGACAGCCCCTGCCCTTGGTGAAGCTGTGCTGGCTGTGCCATGCCACAAGTTGCCCAAGGAGGCTGTGGATGCCCCATCCCTGCAGGCATTGGAGGCCAGGCTGGATGTGGCTCTGGGCAGCCTGGGCTGCTGGTTGGTGACCTGCACACAGCAGGGGGTTGGAGCTGGATGAGCATCGTGCTCCTTTGCACCCCAGGCCATTCTGTGGTCTGACTCCTCGTGCCACAGCACAGCTTCCAGCAGGAGCCGCTCCATGACCTCCCCCGGCACAGAGGTGCAGCGTGCGCCCACACTCCGCTTCTGACCCACTCTGAGCGCGGCCGCTGTGAGCTCCGCTGCCCTCCGTCGGGGCCGCCCCGCAGCCATCGCTCCCCGCAGCCGATAAGGATTCTGCTAAGCGGGGAGCCGCGGGATGGGCCGCACCTCGAGGCGGTGCGCACCGCTGCCGCCCCATCGCAGGGGTTTTGGCACCGCTCCCCCCGCGTCCCCTCGCCCCGTCCCCTTGGAGACGCATTCCGGGCCGGAGGTGCGGGGAATATTAAGCAGCGCAGCCCCTTGAAAACCCCTTTGAGAGGCACAGAGCGCGGTTTGTTCGCGGCGCGGTGAGCGCGGCCAGCACCGGGAGAAGAGAGCGCGGCCCCGCGCTGCAGGGCGGGGGGGCGCGGCGGATGGGGACCCCGGCGCTCAGCCCCGACCCCGCACCGTCCGTCCTTTGCGTCGGGGGCGGCCCCGGGGGGACGAGGCGGCCGTGGGGCGGGGTGGGGACGCTGCGGGTCCCAGGCTTGGCACTGAGGGAGGGGTCGGATATCACCGATGTCACCGCCCCGACCGCCCGAAGGAGTTCGGGGGGGATGAAGCCCCGCTGGGAGCCGGAGGGTCCCCATCTGCGCGACGTCCCCACGTGCGGCGTCCCCACGTTTAAGACGTCCCCGTGTGCGCGGTGCCCCAAACCCACGACACCCCCGTGTCCCCCCCGCGCCCGCCCGACCTCCAGGTGCCCGCAGCTCCGAGGCTGCGGCCCTCGGGGCACCGCGCTGTGCCCCCCCCTCCCAGAAGTGTCCTCAGGGGCCGCTCGGAGGCCCCCCGGGAACCCCTCGCCCCAGGAGGGCGGCTGAGAGCGGTCCGGGTCCCCACGGGGAGGGAGGCGATCCCAGCGCGGGGCTCGCGGTGCCGGGGCTGCCGGCGCTGGGGGCGTCCCGGTGCCGGGGGCTGCCGGTGCGGCGCTGCCCCTCCCGCGGGCGGAGCCGCCTCCCTCCGCCCCCCGCCCGGCCCGGCCCGGCCCCCCCGGAGCGCGACGGAGCGGAGGGAGCGGCGGAGCGGAGGCGCGGGGGGGGCGGGCGGAGCCGCGGCGGTCGCGGT
>NW_024964788.1:0-1858 GCF_019238085.1 Lagopus leucura
TCAGCCTCAGATTCCTCCTCTTCATTGCTTTGCACAATGCCCTTTCCACTTCACCCACTACAAACACTTGGCTCTAGAAACCAGCAGGTCTGCTACAAAAGGGCCCCAACACCTCCTCTTGCAACCGCGTCTCCAACAAGAGCTTGGGTGCCTAGCACATGCCCTTCAGCACATCATACATTATCTACTCCTACACTAATAAAGTCTTGGCCACATTGACGCTCTTCTGCCCATGCTCTCTCATACAACACCTCTGTGTCAGCACACACTTGATTCCTTTTCCACCTGGGCAAGATTCACTCATATTTACAACAAACATGCTCACAGAATCGTTTCCTTTTGTGCTATCGTCTTGATTTCTTACAGTACAACAGCCCCACTCAAGCACAGTCAGCAATAGCAGGCTGTCCACAATCATGTCCAGTCCCCGCACCCAGGCGTTTGGTGAAGACACTGAACGTCATTCTGTTCACTTCCCTTTCATTCACTTCCCCGTCTTGGCCTGCACAACTCTGAACTCACCACATCAGGTCTCTGTCACTCCTCTCACACCACCAGATCCCTGCATTCAGACACTTCTAAGAACATCTCAGCATCTACTTACCTGAGCAGTTTGCTGACAGTTTGCCTATAAAGCATGTCATGGGAGGAAGCCTCATAGAATCATAGAATCACCAAGGTTGGAAAGGACCTAAAAGATCATCCAGTCCAACCGTTCACCTATTCCCAATAGCTCCTCAAAGCCATTCCTAAAGGCAAGGGTATCAAATGTCACTTCACCCCCTCATGCATGTAACTAATCTCTTTACTGCTGAAAATCTGACGTGGGCGTGTGCAACTTTGTTCTCTACTTCCAACAACTTCTGAGCCATTCTATGCATGGCTGTACTTTCTGGGAGGATTTCCACCACCTCCTTCTCCAGAACTAATGTCAGGCCGACCAGGCTGAAGTTCCATCCGTCTTCATTCTTCATTACTTGAAGATGGGAACAGCAAGAGTCTCTTACAGTTTACAGAAACCGCTTCTCATTACACTGACCCTTCTAATGTAAGTGATGTCAGCATGGTCAACACATCAGACCCTCACCACTCATGGGTGCAATTCTACAGGTTCATTCAACTCATGTAGAACCTTCCTGATCTCCACAAATCCAAGAATTACGCACACCTAAAAAGAATCACAGAATCACACAGAATCACAGAATCACAAGGTTGGAAACGACCTGCAAGATCATCCAGTCCAACCACCCTCCCATTCCTATCAGTGCCACAAGCTACTAAACCATCTCTCGTAGCTCCTCATCCAGGCGCCTCTTGAACACTGCCAGGGATGGCGACTCCACCACCTCCCTGGGCAGCCCATTCCAGTGCCTGACCACCCTCTGAGAGAAAAAGTTTCTCCTAATATCCAACCTAAACCTCCTCTGGTATAACTTCTTGCCATTTCCTCGGGTCCTACTATTTGCCTGGGAGAAGAGGCCAGACCCTTTTGCACCACAACCTCCCTTCAGGAAGTTGTAGAGTGCAATGAGGTCTCCCCTGAGCCTCCTCTTCTCCACACTGAACAATCCCAGCTCCTTCAGCCGCTCCTCATACGACTTGTGCTCCAGACCCCTCACCAGTTTCGTTGCCCTTCTCTGGACACGCTCCAGGCCCTCAATGTCTTTCTTGTAGTGAGGGGCCCAAAACTGAACACAGTACTCGAGGTGCGGCCTCACCAGTGCTGATCACCTCCCTGCTCCTCCTGGCCACACTATTTCTAATGCAGGCCAGGATGCCGTTGGCCCTCTTGGCCACTTGGGCACACTGTCGGCTCATGTTCAGCCGAGCATCAACCAACACCCCCAGGTCCCTTTCC
>NW_024964789.1:0-1992 GCF_019238085.1 Lagopus leucura
CCTCCAACACTGAACCCTATTATTTACAGCATGAGGAACAAGGAGATCAAGCATGCCCTCAACAAAGTGTTTCAGCATGCAACATCCCTGCTTCAATAATTTGCACAACTTCCTCACATCGTTCCCAGTGGTGGATCTTTATATTTTATGTATGTATGTGTCTCGCTCCAATTTATAGGAGGGAGAGGAGGTTCTTTTATTATCTACATACCCAGCGTGAGATTAAGAAGCAACGGTTCAAATGTTGGTCCGAGCAGTTGATTACAAATCTTAATCAGGGAAATGGGGAAGGGGAGGACGGACACTATTATGAATTAGGGTAATGGGGACGGGAAGGAGGGCGATAGAAAAGATAGAAAAGAATAAGCAAGGAGTCTTTATAGGAAGCAAGAGGGACACAGTCACCACCATGGATCCAGCGTGGTTCGTAGTTCAGTCTTTGACCTTCAGTAGTGGTGGGTCGTCGGGCATTGTTGTTCTATTGACAACGACGACGACGAACGAAGGACAACGACAACCATGGTGATGATGTCCCCTTTTCAATGGTTTCAAAGTGGTTGAGTCAGCTGTCTTTGCAGTGACAGCTCAAATCCAAAGTGGTTGAGTCAGCTCTCCTTGCAGTGGCACCTTCTGGCTCTGGGACCTCAGCAGGAAATTCCTTTGTTCTTATCTTTCTGGCCTTGCCAGCAGATAAGAGGAAGCAGGGAGGCGCCAACTTGTATCTTGCCTTCGCAGGATACAATGGTATCATCCCCCAGCCTTCCATAGCAAACAGGAGTTATTTGGTCACAGGCTAGATCTTCTGCCAGCAAACAGTCCTGAGCACCATCTTCCGAAGGCAAACAGCTCCAAAGATGTCAAATTGTCCACACAGCGATGTTGATTGCCACACAACATCCATCACTTGCCAGAAAAACAAAGAAGGATTCTCACAATTTCCTCTACCTGTCTCTTGCAGACCATGTCCCCAGCCCTGCTGTGTGCTGCACAGGAGCTGCTCCTGTGCACAGCTGTTTCCCTGCAGCACTGCCCACGGGTAGGAGCTCCCAGAGTCTCAGGAGCCCAGAACAGCTCAGCAGCCGAGGATGTCATTTCTATCTTCCCTACTGATCTCCCCTGAGATGTCCCTGGGTCTCCATGGCCAACAGCTCCTGACAGACAACAGTGTCATGACTGTACTTTGAATGTGCTCATTTAACCTCCAAATATCCAGTGGACAGTGACTGATTGCAGACATATGGTTAGTCCTACCAGAGAGTGTTTGCTGAAACAAAAAGGGCACACAGACAAGGACAGTGGAATTCCCCTGTGCAGGGCAGTGATCCAGATGAGGCAGTGCAGGCACCTCATTCCTGGATGGAAATCTTATGATTGAAATTGTGTTCAGATCCCCACAGACCCACCGGAGTTTCAGTGATTCCTCTGGAATTCAGTTCAGATGTGCACAAGGAGTTGCCTGCATGTGAGCTCCTGCTCTGAGTCCTTGGTCCTTCAGCAGGGAGTCAGTTGCTCACACACAGACCCTGGGTGATGACCTGGGGTGCTGCTGGATGTGTGCCAGTACTTGTGAAGTGTGTGGGAAATCCCTGAGATAGACACCTCCTTCCTGAGCATCAGCTGAGGGCCAGAAAGGGGATAATGGTATTTTCAGACATCCTAAATGACAACCGACCCCTTCGTTCATGGCACCCAAGTTTGCCTTCTTTACCCGTCTCCATGGTGCATGCAGAGTTATGCAGCTGACTAAATGGCTGAGCTCACAAAAGAAGAGACGGATCTTTCTCTGTTCACCATCTGCTGAATATTTTGAAGTTCCAGGCACTGCAGAGCTGGCACACATCTTTATTCTTCAACTGATGAAATCTCAGTTTTCTATGGGCATACATGTGAACGGCATCAGAAGCAGCCTAGTGCCATGCCAGTTCCCTAGGTGGTCCAGCACACGCAGATGCTGCTGGCAAATGCAGCACAGGGCCTTCAGGAAAGCCATGT
>NW_024964790.1:0-1146 GCF_019238085.1 Lagopus leucura
TTCTTTCTTTCTTTCTTAATCATAACAAAATCAGTTATCTGAGAGAATTCCCTCTGTTACTTCTGTGATCCCTATCACTTCAATCTAGCTGCAGCATTTGTCACTGTTGTCCTAGAAAACCTACAACCAGAAGTCAAGCTTGGTGTAAGACAGTATCTTTCCTCACAGTCCTGGCTAAAGTATATACTTTGAGCTTCTAGCAGGCAAGAATAACTATTCCCTGAATCATTCTAGAAATTAGACTGCTAGCTTTAATTCAAAATAAAACATTCTGAAAAGCAACTTGTCTTTTGAAAGCTAGAAAGAATGGATATGTCAGAGAAATACTATAGTGAAAAACAAGCAAGCTTACACAATTAATGTCAAGGAGATTAAACTTTTGTTTTTAAATAACAGAAAAATAAATCCCTATAAAATGAGCACACAATGTTTGATGAACAGGGCAGTGGTATGCCCAAGTATTAGGGCATGGACTCAATGCCAAAACAGCTGCACTGCTGTATAAGATCACTGCGATCGTTCCAGATATTAGAGGTCACACTGTCATTCTTTGAGGTGAGAAAGCATCTCACCTTCCCACCACAGCAGATGAAGAACAACAACATCCTACTGTTTTCTCTTTTGCAAGCATACTAACATCTTTCAGCCTTTTGTAATCTCCAGAAAAGATACAATGCAATACTCTTTCCAGAGTACAGTCTCAAATCCTCTTACTAGTTCATCTGCTTATTGCTCTTTCTATCACTACTGCAAATAATGGATCAGGAACCTAAAAATGTAGAAAACTCCTTTACTTCATCTTACATCACTTATTAAGATTTTGTCCCTCAGACTTGTGATTATATACAAAATCCTTTTTTCCTGTTTTGAAAATGAAGCATATTATAGCCATCCAATCACTCCTAATTGTGATAATATAAAATTAAATCTAATAATTAGGCAAAATATACTCATCGTTGTTGTGTTTTTGTTTTTTTTTTTTTTAATTGCTTTTGAGACCTATTTCTGCATGCTAATCAAAATTTTGCAGATAAAAGTTTTGCAGTTATATCACCAAGTGGGGGCCCTGTAATTAAGCTGTTCATTTAATGAGGTTAGCTGGTAAACTACAGACAGCGATTTGAAGGAAGCCATACTAAGTGCTGT
>NW_024964790.1:1246-2392 GCF_019238085.1 Lagopus leucura
TTCTTTCTTTCTTTCTTAATCATAACAAAATCAGTTATCTGAGAGAATTCCCTCTGTTACTTCTGTGATCCCTATCACTTCAATCTAGCTGCAGCATTTGTCACTGTTGTCCTAGAAAACCTACAACCAGAAGTCAAGCTTGGTGTAAGACAGTATCTTTCCTCACAGTCCTGGCTAAAGTATATACTTTGAGCTTCTAGCAGGCAAGAATAACTATTCCCTGAATCATTCTAGAAATTAGACTGCTAGCTTTAATTCAAAATAAAACATTCTGAAAAGCAACTTGTCTTTTGAAAGCTAGAAAGAATGGATATGTCAGAGAAATACTATAGTGAAAAACAAGCAAGCTTACACAATTAATGTCAAGGAGATTAAACTTTTGTTTTTAAATAACAGAAAAATAAATCCCTATAAAATGAGCACACAATGTTTGATGAACAGGGCAGTGGTATGCCCAAGTATTAGGGCATGGACTCAATGCCAAAACAGCTGCACTGCTGTATAAGATCACTGCGATCGTTCCAGATATTAGAGGTCACACTGTCATTCTTTGAGGTGAGAAAGCATCTCACCTTCCCACCACAGCAGATGAAGAACAACAACATCCTACTGTTTTCTCTTTTGCAAGCATACTAACATCTTTCAGCCTTTTGTAATCTCCAGAAAAGATACAATGCAATACTCTTTCCAGAGTACAGTCTCAAATCCTCTTACTAGTTCATCTGCTTATTGCTCTTTCTATCACTACTGCAAATAATGGATCAGGAACCTAAAAATGTAGAAAACTCCTTTACTTCATCTTACATCACTTATTAAGATTTTGTCCCTCAGACTTGTGATTATATACAAAATCCTTTTTTCCTGTTTTGAAAATGAAGCATATTATAGCCATCCAATCACTCCTAATTGTGATAATATAAAATTAAATCTAATAATTAGGCAAAATATACTCATCGTTGTTGTGTTTTTGTTTTTTTTTTTTTTAATTGCTTTTGAGACCTATTTCTGCATGCTAATCAAAATTTTGCAGATAAAAGTTTTGCAGTTATATCACCAAGTGGGGGCCCTGTAATTAAGCTGTTCATTTAATGAGGTTAGCTGGTAAACTACAGACAGCGATTTGAAGGAAGCCATACTAAGTGCTGT
>NW_024964791.1:0-13842 GCF_019238085.1 Lagopus leucura
GTTAAGGAAAATCAACTTCATTTGTTTTTAACCTATGACAGGTTATCATCATTTGATGTAGACTAATTCAGTATTAGAACATGAATAACCATTCATCACTCATCTTCTTTTGCTCTCACATCACTTCCAGTAATAACAGGTAGTGAATCAGACTTCTGTTTAGCTTCTTTTGGAAACCAGAAATAAAGAAAGCCACTGGAAATAAATGGGCTAGAATTTCATGGTACTGCCATCATTCTCTGCTGATCCTTCTTCAGCATCTTTATCTGATCTAACAAGTTGTTCACTTGTTTTCAGATGAAACACACCTACTGAGGTGATACTAAAAGACAACCTGGAAATGTGTAACATCTTTCACCTGACCTAAATTCTCTTCAGTGCACATTATAGGTTGCTACCTGATCAGGTAATTCTGACAAAAAAAAAGACAACGGCAGAAATCAATGTGACTCTCTCCAGATGTTCATAGAAGAGCAGAAATGATGGATATAAATGCTGGGGCAAGCCCCAGACATGGGCTCGTAGTATGGTATTGTATGACAGTAGGAAAATGATCTATTTGTTTAAAGAAAAGTTCTTTCATAATTAAACAGCTCCCCAGATGGAATACTGCTACAGTACTATAAAAAAAAAAAAAAAAAAAAGATGTCACAGGATGTCTCAGCTAGCAAGATATATCAGACAAAGTAGACACATTACAAAATTAGAAAAAACATAGATAAACCAATCTCCTCGGATTACAATACCATTATTTTAACAAATTACTTACTGTAGTTGTTAGACATCTCAAATACCATTCTTTAGAAACCCAGCAGCTAGGATAAACAGGGATTCCATCTGTTGATTATTTCTATGAAATAAAAGAAAGAGCTACGCGATCCCTTTATCAGGATCTACTCTTTCCTGCCTACATATGCTGCAGGCCAAAAAGGAAGAAAACAAAACAGAAGCCTCCCATTTACCAAATCACTTCACAAGAAGGAGAGCTTGCTGGGAGTAAAGACCTAGTAGTTCTGAGCCTTCTGTTCCTTATACAAAGAACAGGAAGTTTGTAAGAAAATAAGTGCAAAAGGCAACATTAAAGAATTTGTGCTTCCCTCCTTCCCCAGTTGTGCTGTACACAGTTGAGACAGCCAGAAGCTGGGCCAAAATGCTTGATGTGGCTATGTCATACTTCACTGGACAGCTGGAATCATTTTATATTGCTATTTTAATTTGAGACAGAAGTTGTGTCTGTTTTTCTTTTCATATTTAATACGTTAGCTAAGATTTAGTGTTCCTTTCTCCAAAAGCTCATTTGGAATGCAGATTATTCCATTCTTCATTTTCCTTGTATACATCTAATTACATTTTTAATGGCTGTATTCTGCTATCCTATACATTCTCTATTCATTTAAATAATAATTGCCAATAGATTTGGCCATAAGTTTCTTGAAAACTATGTAGCAAAGGATAATCTTGGAGTACAAATGTTTGGATTTTAATCAAAGTCAAGGAAGACACTTTATAGCTGTTCTACAAAGCCCCAAACAGTAGAAATGAAACCTCTTCCAAAATGGTATCTATTATCAGCAAATGTTAGATTGCATTCTCTGAATGCTCTTTGTTAAGAAGAACATGTGATACAGACTAGCTTTATAAGATGGCAAGAAAAAGAAATACGATATTTGAAAGATAACTTTCTGGAGGGCTATGTAAGATAATTAAATCCTAATTCTTACTTTAATATTTCTATAAGAAACATAGTTTGGTCTTTCCCTTTTTCTTTTTGCCACAGCTTCCTCATTTCAGTTTCTCAGGACAGAGGAGAAGACTGTATTTGAAGCACAAGATTTCCACCTCACAAAAATTTTCTACATGCTCCTTTGTGGAGCATGAAAAGCAGATAAGCTCATTTGCTTATCCCATTCAGTATTATGTTAATGCAAGACAGTTCTCTAGTGTGTGAGAAGTGCAAGAGATGTTCATTTTATTTGGCAGCTCTGCTTCAAGTCCTTTGAAGGGTAGTTTTTTCTGAGGCACTGAGCACAGTAATTTTCAGAACTGTTAAGATCAACTGCAAATTCTCATTACCTCTGAAGCCAAGCACGAGACATCTCCCTTCTGCTATCTTTTTCAGAAAGGCCTAACTAAAACTGCAGAAACCGTTATTCTCATCCTTGCAGCTATTTTCTCTTACCTCTCTCTGCAGGGCTTTCACTCTCTCCCTCTATGCTCTCATCTCTCCAATATCATACGTAGGTCCTTTGCCTCCAGTTTTTATTGTTAGTCTCCAATATTCCCCCTTTACCTTCATTTTATGATTGTCTCCTAGAAGCTCTTTTCTCCAGATTATCCCTATGACTAAAGTCAGTGACTTTCCATCCTACTCCCAGCCAATCCTATCTCCTTCCAGTCCACAACTGACCTCAGCCCTCCCTGTCTCCCAGCTCAAGACAGTTGAGTAACCAGTTGTTTGGTACCACCCCTAAGTGTCATTCAGACTATTAATGCCACCTAATAGAGTATCTACATTTGTAAGAACTACAGTAAAGATTTTATAACAAATGCACTGTGAATTGAGAAGCTTACCAGTGCAGGCATATTTATCTCAAATCATGTGGTGTACAGCTGTGGTTTGCTGGCAACGTACTTAGAATGACTTGAGTATCTCATAATTAAACTGAAATGTATTGTCCTTCGTAGCTCACGTAAGGCTTTATTTTTCTCTTTTTAAATTCAACCATCCTTCTTCAGAGTTGTCATATGTGCTTACAAATCATTTCTTAGGTATAAACAAACTTTTCTGCTAAATAACATTACACAAGATGGCACACAGCATTCCTACTGTTTATTAGAAACAGCAAAAGTAACATTATTCCTACTGTATGTAATAACATATTGTATGAACATGAAAATAGAAAATCTGGTTATGAACGATCAGGGAATAGAATAAACTTAGTAGGACTATGTTCTGTGCCACTCTAATGGGTTCTCTACACACTGAATCAACACTGTAGAAAGATTGTGGTATAACTAGAAGCTCTACTCAGTTTTTCTATCAAAGCAGATTTTATAAAGGCAAAGCCCATGATCTGTAGGTGTAAACATTATAAATAGGTGGGAATCAAACTAGGCACTGTAAGAATCAGACCTACACTGAGAAGCCTAAAGCTGAAGAACCTATATGAGGTATATGAGGTAACACTGGGCTTTTTTTTTTTTTTTTTTTTTTTTTTTTAATGCAGCTGTCTTCTTTGGTGGGACAACGGTAAAGGAAATTACTTCTCCCCACACACCAACTGTAGTACAGTTCTTGGCAGACAGTCCTCATACAAAGTATGCAATACTGTACAATACTGTTTAAAGGGAAAATAGACCACTGAAATTCCTTACTCAGTATCTTAAAGCAGTATGTAGAAAGGAAACGTCTGTAAAATAGTAAGTAAAGAGTTGTAAACTCGATAATAAAACACGAGGCCCAGTTGACTCAGTGCATGTATAGATCCAGCTCATAAAAAACATGAAGTAAAATATACTAGCTTAAGCAACTGCCGTTGCAAACACTGTGTTTAACATTTGCAGTGGGGCATGAGTACAAAATTGATGATCACAAGATAGGTTGCTTATAAACACAATAGCATAAGATAGCTGTGCACAGCACAGTGGATGCTTGAAGATCTCAAAAAGAAAAAAACAAAGAAATAATTAGGCGTGAGAATTTGTGTATTCAAGAATGATTAACAAATCTGTAGTATCCTTCTGGCCAAAATAAAAACAATCTCCTTTTTCTCCTTTAAATTAATAATTTCAAGCATTACATTATTGCATTTAGAGAATATGATTTTATCAGTACATTAACTGTAACAGGCATAGCATAGTCCTACTTGGTTCAGCTCAGGCCAATTTGTAAACTTCCTAAAATTCTAGGACAGCGTCTCTTCTGAGATTAACAGTAGCCTACTTGCAAAAATGTATTTGTTTTGGAGTTAATTAAAATCCAAAAGAAAATAATTAGCCTTCAGATTTTTACCAAGTGACCTTCTCCACTAATATCCTTATATCTTAAATCTCAGAATCCATCTTTCTCAAACTTCTAGAAATCATTTCTACTCTTTCTAGATTTGCATGGTTTCATTAATTCAAATAACACAACTGATCCTCTGTACATTATGTGCTTCAGGGTTGCCACATTTTAAGTCAAGTCTGCCCTGAAAAAACATGTTACGATCATTTGTCATTGCCTCATTTTTTGCCTTCTTATTTGTTGGGATTCGAACTCTCAGCTGCATTCCCTCTGAAGTTTTCTGACATGCTTGCAGCTTCCATTTAAGCACTCAAACAAGCTTGTTTTTCTGTCTTTTTATTCTACTTCTCTCATGACCGTGAAGATCAATCCAAAGGCCATACAGAAAAGATTCTACCAAATAATTTTTCAAAAAATATTTCTAGAAAACTTTAAAAATCTTTTTAAAATCTATGTAATCTAGTCTCTCAGCAGAATTCAAAACTTTCATGAGAATTTCAGAAAGGAAAAGAAGTACTAGAGCAATTTTTAAGAATTTGTTTGCATTTTTTAGCCTTTGAATTTGATCACTGGGAATGAAAGAACAGAAAAGCTGTCAAATGGCAATTTATTCCTCTCAGACAGAAAATTAAAGTAAAAAAGAAAAGCCAGTAAAATTCATTAACATCCATTTTGACGTATTTGCGGACTATGAGAGGAAGTACTTAGACTGACTCGACCAAATACCAACATCAAAAGAACCGCGTGAAAGCATTTTCCTGACTTCAGTTAAATCATATTAGAGGTGAAGCTGGTCACAAGTTTTATATCCACATGAATTAATTTCTGACAAGACAGTTCTGAGTCCTAAGGCAGAATATCATACTGGAAAAAATCTGCCCTATGTAGGTATAACACAAGACAAGTTAGTAAAGCCAAAACTCAAGCAAACTTAAGTCAGAGAAAAAATTTTCCATATCACTTCAGAAGTAACCTCCATTGGGGAAAAAATTATGATTAAATGAACCATCAATGGTGAACTATATAGAATGTTCTAAACTGAAATCTCCAGATGTGACCACCAGGAAAAGTATATTTTGTTAGTAGCTAGTAAAAGATGATAACTCATTTTCCCAGACACATCCAAAACCACCCGTAGCCAATTCTGACTAAAGTGGTGGTTATAGCAAATAACTGTGTTACTGCCTGAAAGATCCACAAGCAAATCTCATTACTAGGAACATTACATGTCTCTCTCCAAACAGGTGGGCAGAAAATTACTGTGAAATTTTCAATGGTTTCCAAGAAAACCTAGCTATGAAAGAGTCCTTCAGATCTTTGCTATTCATTTAAACTTCTCCAGCTGCCCAATAATATGTTAGTTTCTAACATAATCTTGTCACAATATACCTGTAAATAATATTATTTGAAATATAGCTGTACTCACTGAACATAAAATCAGACTTATACATTAACACAAAAAAATTGTTCTATAGACTAACGGTTTGAATTAATATCTTCCACATACGTAAAATAAGCATTTGATAAAACAATCTGTGGCCTGTTCTATTCAGATTCCAGTTCAACCACTTCTACTTTGCATTTGAACTTCTGTGGAAAAAAAAAAAAAAAAAAAAAATCGAAGATGATAATGTTCTCTAAATGACAATTTTAAAATGCCATGCCTTCAGTGATAGAGATTTCTGGTGCATATCAGCTTCAAAGAAACATCAAATAATTCAATTTGTAGGGATTTCAGAAAATAATACCATCCAACCTAATAAGGGAAGGTGAATATGTAGACCCTTATAGTCTAGTTTTGGGGAAAGGGTCTTTTTCCTGAAGCTATCGCATAGTTTACCTGTCGAGTGGTCATATCAAACTCTCATATACCTACTTTTTAAAAAAAACTCTAGGCAAACGGAAAACGAAATCAATTTTCCACATGCAAATTTTATTTTTGCTATTTTTCATCAAATATCCTAAATTAATTGACAGTACATTCATTTAAACAGCTGTTTATTTTGAAATGGTTGCTTCATTGGAACTTTAGTAAATCATCTAATCCAATCTTCTAGTTGAAGTAAGGCCAATACTGAATGTAGATTATGGTTTTTTTTAGATTATATTTTTTCTTCTCAAAAGCTTATTTTTGTGTGTCTGCAAGTATGTGCGCATGCACAGTATATTGGCTCAGAGCTTGGAGTTCCGTTACTTCTACTAAGAGAAATAAAATGCAATTGTACAGGGCTCTGCTGGTGTGCCCAGGTTGTACAAAGATGAAATCAACAGTCAGCTAGACAAAAGCCACCAAAAACCTGCAGACAGCAATAGTCTTTTGCTTTTATTCTGCTTTAACAGCATTTCATAAAGAGATGATTGATAGCTTCTCTATTTGGCAGACTCCCCCTCTATTTTAACTTCAATTCACACAACTGTATTGTAGTTAATAGTTACAGTTATTATAGCTTAAAATTATTATCTCTCTTAATGCACATTCTTTAAAATAGATTTAAATGCAATTAATATGTATAATAAGCTTAACACTTTTCCCTATATAAATTTTGACCAATTAATGAAATCAGAAAGAGGCACTGAGAGGCTAAAACTAAGAAATCAGCTTGAAAATAAAGCTGTGATAAAGCCAATACTTTTACCTGATTCTTCTTTACCAGCTTTCATGGCAAACATTTTATAAGCCATTCCAGAGCATAGTATAATGAAAGGACACAGGATGTCATTTAAATAAATAAATAAAAATTTAAAAAAAAAAATTCCCCCCTTATTTCTGGAAGAACATTCATGGAACTAAGAGTTGTAATAATGATTGGAACAAACTGCAACATGGACAGGTGCTGGGCAAGTAACCACTGAACTGGATTGCTGCCAATACACCTCACTCTTGGCTGGATCTCTCCAGATTGCAGACTCCAGAAAGCGCAGCCATAATGTTCAAATTTCACTAATCAGTCATTTCCCTTTTTTCACCCCTTACTCTTTCCCCTACCAGATCCCCTTTGAATGTAATGGGGCTCTGCATAGGGGTTATTCAGAACACAGTCCAGTTCTTAACCATATTCATTCAAACTTCAGATGAAAGAAAACTAAAGTCAATTTTAAATTCCTAACAAGTAGTAGGTATAAAAATCACCCAGTGTTAAAGACTCCGGTTGCCCAATACAAAGTCTTTCTTTCAAGGCACAGGATTATTATTTTCTAATTCATTTGTGACATGCTTTTTTCCCCACTCTACAGTCTAACTGATATTCTTAGCTTCCTTTCCTGCCTTGTCCTAGCACCTTCAAATGTAACTTTATGCTAGCTTGTATTGGAAAGCCTAGCTGTATTTATTTTTTCTTGATTCTGTAACTCCCCCCCAAAAAACGTATTTAGAAAGCATTACAGACTGCCTTATAGAGAAGGATTTAGTTAACAGAAACTACTTTTTAGTTGTAATCTTTTAAAAGTGCGATTTCTGCACATTTCTTTCTTTTTGTTACCGTGTTCTTGATAACATCAGCTTCCAAATCTTTCCCCATTTGTACATGGGGGAAATATGTAATTTGTAATATGGTTCAAATCTACAGTTCTCACTTCTCAGGGAGGAATTCTTCAAGAAGAGGGTTTCAGGTCCCTGAACTTCAGATCTAGTTTCTTAGTTGTGATATTAAACTGACTGTGTGATGTTTTATAAAGTTCAGTATGAAAGGCTTTGTGTCACAAGGCACGCTGGGTTAGACCAGCCTGGCTTAGATCCCCCCATAGCCAGCATTTACTTTATCTTTCGCTGATTCTTCTCCTCTGATCAACAACTGATTTTAACTTGGTTATTTTAAAGTCTTGAGTCATCATACTGTAACTTAGCCTTTATTATTTATACTCTGACAAAAAAAAAAAAATCCATTCCAGCAGCAGGACCTTAAGATCAGGATACTGCAAGACTACAGGAAGTCACTTCTATTCTTCAGTTTAACACATCTTTTATATTTTGCAGAGTACAAACTCTGAAACTAGCCTTAATCTGGATGCAAATTTTCATAAACTCTACCCTTTTACTGACAGTATTGTAGTGCTGAATCCAAAGAGCAGAAATACACAGTGCTCATCACAGGATAGTAATTATACATTTTCTCAGCTCTAACAACATGTACTCAAAGAGTAAGACTTCTAGAAAATTCTAAAGTCACAGAAATGCTAGCACATTCCTTTATATATGGAAGTATGAGAAATGTAAATAAAACAATACTCTTTGATGTAAAGTACTTATTCCTTCATTATTTTTGAATAGTAGCAACTCTTGTTGAGGAAGTAGTAAAGAACTACTGTGTATTCTAGGGTAACACATATATAGACATATCAATTCATATATCTGGTTATCATTGTTTAAAGTATTGTCTTTAAAGTAAGAAGAAATATTTTACATATTGAAATATGAGAATAATCATGTACATCAGCTTCTACGTTATAAATAGACAAAAAGTAGATGTGTGTGCATATAAATAAAAACTTTGGTTATTTCTTAAGCTTTGTTCGCATTTCACATAATTATGACATTAAGTGGATGACATCATACAATATCTTACTATGAGCTTATCCTCAAAGTAGCATCAGAAAAGGAAACATGATTATTTCTTTTTCAAATCTGAAGCAGTGGGAGATCAAAGAGGAAGAGGTAAACTGCTGAAAATCTGTAAGAATCTAGGAGCAGAAATAACCTTCTGAGTACTCCAGTACAAAAAGTTTGGAAAAGTATGCTTAACCTTTGACATGAAAGGACCATAGGCTGTGTGAGTATGATTATCCCTCAGGAATGGTAAGATCTGAGTTTTTTTTGTTTGTTTGTTTGTTTGTTTTTTAAAGGTGATTCTAGACACTAAAACCTTCTTTAAATTATACATATTTCTTTTTGTAGTGACTTGAGTGAACATTTTACATGTTTTAATTACAAAGAAAAAAAACAAAAAGACTAAAAGCCACATTAGTGACAGATTCTGTGTGTCCTCCCAGTTCATATGAAAAGGTACTCGAATGCATCTCAAATATGTAAGCCTAAAAAACAATGAAATAATTTTCACCTCAAAGAAGTAAAACTCTATGGATACACCAAAATATAGTACAAGAGGACTAAAGATTCAGCCTGCGGTGAAGTTAGGAATGTTTCATAATAGCTAGACATATTTCTGTGTCTTCCACATCTTTAAAGAGATTTCTATAAATAAGGATAATTTTTCAAATGCCTAACTAAAGTTGATTAAAATTATATATATGTATGCTTATATATATATTTACAGGAAATAGTGCAATTTTTTAATCTTGAATAAGCCCCAGAGTAACTCAGTTTGACCTTACAGACAGCAAACTGCTACAAGATATACATCCTAAAAACTTTTGCATTCAATTAACAGTCTTTCCAATTTATGAAAGGATCCATGGACAAAGGCAGCTCTGCAAAAACTTTATGTCTCACTCAGAAGACAAATCTCAACAGTCAACTCCAAAGATTCTCTAATCCAAGTCAACACCAATGAAATCCGACAGTCCTCAGTGTCAAACATTCTATTCAAGACCATATTTGTTGAGAGGCTCACTGTAAATCTACTTAATTGCATGTTGTTTATATATTTCACAAAATCTGTACTCAGTCCAGGATACAGAATTAAAACTATCTAATGGCTTCAGTCAGCTATCTAAAAATGGACAGAAAAATAAGTATACATGTAAGTATATGTATTTTTAACTTCTGGATCCTTATTCTTCATAGCATTCCACATAGGTATTGCCATACTACTTCAGAAAAGAAGTAGGATCTCAATTAATGTGTTGAAATCTTTGTGCCCTTTCTAAAAGGATAGAGCAAGGAAGCTTGTTATTTGGAAATTCTGCCTCAAACAGTAAGATTCTCCCCTCTGCTTTTTATATATTTCAGGAAACTAGTCAGAAAAAGTACTGAATTGCTAATAATATATAAGCAGCAGCTTTAGTTTTAAAACTTACAGCCACACCACAGCTATAATGACTTACACCGCTTGGAATATGATCAGTTCACATGGGATGAAAGAGGCAAGAGGAACCCAAACAAGATAAAATTGCTATAATGACACAATATAAAGCATTATGCTGTGTCTGTAGGCATGAAATCATTTTCTCTGATGGAAAGTAAAAGACCACATGTTAGTAAATAGTCTGTATACAGAACTGCTCAGGTTCTTGCCTGTGAAGTTTTCCATACAGAAACAATACAACTGACTCTACTTTATTGATTTAAAAATACTAAGGAAAGAGTCTTAGTTATTTGCTTCATACCACTAGCAGATTACAACATTGCCAAATCATTAGATTTAAAAAGAGAGAAATACTGTCCTTCTAATTATTAGTAAATTCAATAGTTTTAAAAAAAAGAAAATCTGCTTTAACAGAAATGGTATTCAGATATTCATAAAAAAACAGAATAACTCCAAAATAAATATTCTCCTTCCGTAGGCTGCCATCATGCTAATTCTGCTACATTTGTGATGCCATTCAAATTACTTTTCTGTTCTATAATGACTGGATTTTTCTCACACTTCTTTCTCTACAGAAAAAAAAGACCAGTAAGTGATGTATAAACAAGACCATGACACGAGCAACAACAACAAAAATGCTGAAAATATGAATTCAGTGATAGAGGAGAACATGTTCTTCAGTAAACGAAATGTAATAAAGACAGAAAGCAAAACAGTCTAGGAAGTGCTCAGTAATTCCCCAAATGCATATGTACATATAATCTGCTACAGACTTCAGTCAAAGTCAATTCCTTTTTTATATATTAAGAACAACTTTTTTTTGTAATAAAATTACTGATTCAGTAGATACTGGTATTTTCTTTCCATTCCTGTCCAAGGGTCAGCCAAAAGTAAAAATAATTTCCCTGTACCAATAGCTTCCAAATAGGTTTCCTGCAACCATAACCACATACTTGTGTTTCCATTCACTTGAAGTTTGGAGAACATTTGGAGTAGTGAGTTTTGATTAACCCACAGTATAAGAGTGTATTTAGCACCTTATACAAGCCTATGCTTTCTTTAAATTTGTAGCAAGAGACAGGGAAGGAAGGTGAAGGCCCTATCTCAAAAAGAATTTATATCCAAATGCAAAACGACTTTATTTTACTGCACTGGTAGAGAGGGTGTGCTAAATAAAGTGACTCTGCCTTCAAAGTAACCTTATCCCCATCTGTTCCAGCTGCCCCCTTGTCTAATCCACGATCATGTGTATTTGAATCAAACTATTTACATGCTTACACTCCTTCAGGATAAGGGAAGAGGGGAAGCAAGTCAATAACAGTAACACTGAACACACAACAGAATAATTATTTTTATCAGTTCTTGCATGGAGACTGAAAAGCAACAACAGTTGAAATACCCATCTTTTCTAGACACTGTAGTTTTAAATTGGAGTGCCTTCTCAACGTATTAATCATTTAAATAAATGAATAAATATGGAAATAAGGAAATAAAAACAAAAGACTAGCATCTAACATACTTAATTTGACCTTACACAAATAGAGATTTCTTCTTCAGAAATTTTGACTGGAATGGCCAAATTTTTCCTAGGACTACTTAGTGTAATATTTCAAATGAGCTCCAGCAGATGGAAGTATTAGAGTATCTGGTGGGAAGACATATAAATAAATAGCTTACACTTTCATGAAAGACATCTGGATTTGTTAGTAAGTCATTAGCCTCCCTTTGCCTCCATTAGCGTCATTACATCTGGTACACAGTCCCTTGCTACATGATATAATTGTTTGGCTTGCATTTCATCAATCTGTTTACACTGGGCCCACATCTCCTGCTGAACTGTGTATTTTTCCTTAATTTCAAGCTTAAGAAGCACCTGAAATACTTGTTCTAAAATGTAAAATAACAATCAGCCTGGAGCAGACATCCAGCATGGAAAGTTTCAGCACAAAACATTCCTAGTCACAAACAACTAAAAAATGAATTATAGTGGAAAGTGTTGGACTACTGTAATTACACGCATCAGTGCCAACTCCACACATAATAAAACAGATTTTGCAAGTTTTCTAATCACTGATTAACACTCGTCAGTCCTGAGACATGTTATACAACAGCAGCACGGAAAATCTATTCAAGCCCATCCCCAAAATATTGAATACAATATGCCTTTTGAGAAACCCTGCTCTTCCAATGCAACTTGTTGTGGAAGCTGCTTTGGTAGTTGCAAGAAATTACCTATTACAGTAGGATCCCACTTTCCATCTGAGTTCCTTCCATGTAACCACAGAAGGAGTAATGGTGAAAATTAATAAGGTTCTTCATTATTAAAGCTTAATATCATCAAGATCAGGTCTTTCAAAACACAGGGTATACTTTTCAAATATATACATATATATATATTTGAAAATTATACGTATACTGACAGTTACAGCTAACACAGTTTAAATTTTCCTCATTAAAGATTATATAAGAAGATCCAAACCGTAAGTGAGTTTTACTTCTTAGAAATTTCCAATTTATTTTTTTTTTCTGATTTTAGTTTCTATTTAATTAGTCAGTTGCAAAGCTTTATACATATGCTTGTTTTTAATTCTATGCCTGGTATTTATGTAGCACCAAATATTATTGTTTTACTTTTATAACACACCTGGGTATGGAAGAGTGGAGAATTATTATTGAAGATTTTGCTTTAGGAAAATTTACCTCCCTTCTAGTTACAACTAGAAGCAGAACAGTTGGAGCATATCCACCCTGTAAATGGCTCTTCGGCTGTTGCTAAAACTGTCTTCTGTATCATCTTTAATTGCATTCCTTGTTTGTATACTGCTATTGATTGACAAAATTACTACAGAAAGATGCAGAGGATCCTCCTTTAGCTGCTCAAGCATAAGAGAGAATTTCATTAGCTTTACAGTGGATTGCTACATATTAATAAATTCGCAAGCTCAGTGCAATCAGCTACAAGGACAAGAGGACTCACGTACCAATGCCACAAAATTCTTCAGAGATGTACTAAGCTATACTCATAGAAAGCCCAATACCTGTGATTGCAAACCTATATCCATGCTCTCTTAGCATCCCACTGGTTTTGTTGGACACAGATAACTATTAAACATGAATGAAGTTTGGGTATTTATATGTACTTTTACTTCCTATTTCACCTACATTTAAATATAAGGTATTTCCTTTATAACTAATATACTCCAGCAAAAAGCTAACATCCAGTATTTCCATTCTGCTGGCAGAATTACCCACAGTAGTAGCCCCTTGCTGACTTGGGGAGGCACAACAGAGGAGATAAGAGTCCTACTGAGTGGGATGAGACATCAGGCTTAAAGGTTTACACAGTAACACACTGTAGCATCAAGTCAGTTTTGACAGGCTACTAGAAAATATATGTTTTGTAGTAGTAAAGTAAACACACTTAGAATCATACATCACTTGAGTTGCAAGGGATCCTCAAAGGTCATCAAGTCCAACCCCCCTGCAATGAACAGGGACATCTACAACTAGATCAGGTTGCTTGGAGCCCCCTGCAGCCTGACCTTGAAGGTGTCCAAGGATAGGGCATCTAGTGTCCTTCTGGAAAACCTGTCCCAGTGCTTCACTACCCTTACTGTAAAACATTCTTCCTTATATCCAGTCTAAATCTCCCTTCTTTTAGTTTGAAGCCATTTCCCTTTGCCCTATCGTAGTAGGCCCTGCTAAAGAATCTGTAACCCTTCCTTCTTACAGCCCTGCTTTACATACTGAAGACTGCTCTCATGTCTCCCTGGAGCCTTCTCTTCTCCAAGCTCCCCAGCATGGAGAAGAGAACAATCCCAGCTCTTTCAGCCTGTCCTTGTAGGATTGGTGTTC
>NW_024964792.1:0-32352 GCF_019238085.1 Lagopus leucura
AAAGAAAAGAAAAGAAAAGAAAAGAAAAGAAAAGAAAAGAAAAGAAAAGAAAAGAAAAGAAAAGAAAAGAAAAGAAAAGAAAAGAAAAGAAAAGAAAAGAAAAGAAAAGAAAAGAAAAGAAAAGAAAAGAAAAGAAAAGAAAAGAAAAGAAAAGAAAAGAAAAGGAAAGAAAAGAAAAAGACAAGACAGCTTGGATCTTTTTTTCATGTGTATGAACATATATTGTCTGCTCCTCTATTTTTCAATATTGTCATTTTAGATTAAAACTGTTCTTTCTGTTTTTTGGTTTTCAGTCCAAAACACATCAAGATTTTAAAGCAAAAGCTGCAGGGAAAATAATAGTACATGAGCAACCTGATCTAGCTGTTAAATACCTCTTCATTGAAGGGGAGTTGGACTAGATGGCCTTAAAAGACCCCTTCCAACTCAAATAGTTCTGTGATATTAAGCATTGACCACTTCTGAATCAAAATACATTTCTTCAGAGGGGTAAGAGGTTACTCCTTTGATGAAATTCCATATGGTTTAGGAGGAAACATGCATGTAGAATCAGGGTCCAACATATTAAAAGTCAGGGGAAGAAGGAAGTACTCTTTGCTCCCCAGGGAGAGGTGAAACTCTTCAAAAAGACTTGAAACACCTATAGGCCAGGGATGTCAATTATAAATTAAATACAGACATAAGATCCAGCCCACTGATTTCCACATTCTTTTCATATTCTTCCATATTCTATATTTTTCATCTGATCAGATTCCCCAATTTAGGGCCCACATAAGCCAGTGTGCTGAGCTCTTACTGATGTCTCATCTTAAACCAACAATAAATTAATGTAATTAGTTTTCCAAAAGTAAAATCCATCTTGGCTATCATGACAAATGTTATGTGGTCTCCATGCCTTTACTCAGGGGCTTTCTCATTCTATTTTCTCCCCTGACCCACTGAGAAAAGGGAAGTGAGCAGCTCAGTGGGTACTGGTAATGACCAAGGTGAAATATTACATTAGCACAGTATCTCAGGCTTTAATACATCCACAGTTCCCAAATTACACATTCTGACCCCAGGATGACTTGCCTGCTGTTGAGTATAAGAAGTGTAAGAAATTAGGAGAAATTCAAGAAAAAGTAACTGAAGCCCAAGAAAGTAAAAGGACAACTTCTAGCTGAGCTAAGAATAAATCCAGAACCAATCTTTCCACCTACACTTTAAATAAATGCTACATATGTTCCTCCAGAGAATGATTAATCAGTACTTAATGCACTGATGGTGTGGCTGATGTATTTAATCACTAAAGCAGAATTACAAAGTGTAATCAATATTGTAATTTTTTTTAGCCCTTTAAGTATGAGCTGCAAGCGAGTTTGGGAAAGGGTTGGGTGTTCTGCTTCAATGCACTGTTTGCTGTGTTTCTGAACAACATAATTTTTTTTTTTCCTGTATAGTGTACACACCAAAATCAAACTCACAGATCCTCTCAAATTAATTCTTTGAGGAAAAATGTTTTGATCAATAATTAGCTTTTGGTTTATTGGTTGTTCATGGGATAGTGTTGCTTCTCCAATATATCTGTTTTCCCTCATAACTGCATTTCTTGAAGGTCTCTGGATAGACTGAGATCAGGAATTCAGTTTTTAAGAGAGGATACAGCACCCTTTAAATCACTGATTTTTATTACTAGGAAAATTAAATGCAATCTCTTCTTTCTTTAAAAAAAAAAAAGAAGTATTGAAGTATTGAAGAACTCCTGATTCTAAATTTTTCTTTTATGTAACACTTTTCAGTGACCTCCCTCAGTAGAAGATTACAGCTGCGTATAGCACTTAGTCAATATGTGCAATTCAAACACCCTTCACCAGAAATGATTATTTCTTTATTTTGTTAGAGATTTATAGATATTTTGTAGTTAGATACTTGTAAAGCTTGCAAACCAGCCCACATCCCTAGGTCAGACCATCATTTGGCCATCCCTCAGTGGAGCCAACAGAAATGAATTCCACATACTACCCAAATACAGATAGAAAAAAAGAGACCATCAAATTACTCTCATGTAGGTAAATATTTGGTAAAGATTTTGTAAAGATAACCGGTATTGTCATAGATTCAATGATACTTCCAGTGCACAAGTTTGGAGGAAAGAAGGGAGAAATTTCATGAGATCTTTATTACTATCTCAAACTAGAATATTAGATACAGTTCATTTTGGTCGGAGAGCAAGATCCCAGCAGCACAGTAGCGACTGAGATGATAAAAAGACTTATCAGTTCAAATAACTAAATATTTTCCCAATCAATAACAGAATGAAAATTGTTGTTATGTCTGTTGTTACATTCATTAAAGAACACTTCAACACAGGAGGGAATAACAACTTTAATAGTCCCAAATAAAATGACGACCTTTAAAAAACATGCTTTAAAGGTCTTTCATTTGAAGGACATAATTCTAGTAAGAAGTTTAAAACAGTTATGAATAGAGGAATTATAAGTTCTGATTCTTTTCAGTTTTCTTGTGTATGGGTTCTCCAGTGTCCATTCAAACAACTGGAGCTCATAGAATACCAAGGGTTATGTGGGTCTCACATCAACTTTGATAATCCATTCTCATTAAGCCTTTTGATATTGTTCATCTTTATGAGCTGTACCTTCCCGTTGAATTTAATTGAAATTGCTGAGTAAAACATTAAAAAATAATTAACACGAGCTGAAAGGCAGCACAGCTGCATGTACATTCTTTCCTTTGTGAAAAAATATATTCTTGAAGGCTCAGTTTCCCTAATTGGAGTGTAAAGTCACTAAGTGAAGAACAGATTTAAAGAAACAATCCTCTTTTGTATTGAAAACTGTAAGCCATTTGCAGGTTTTTTTTTTTTGTTTGTTTGTTTTTATTGTTTTGTTATGTTTTGTTTTGTTGTTTTTTTCTTTTTGCTAAGCGGGAAAAAGAAAGGCATGGTTGCAAAGAACAAAGACAGAAAGACTGGAAAAGTTTTCAGGAAGAAGTAGAGAACGTCCTGATGGACAAAACAAGAAGGAATATGAGTTTCAGAATACTTTCTGAGGCATCTCTCTTCTCTCAACAAGGACTATTGTTGCAACTAGTGAGCCTAATTTCATTCACAGCATAGGCCAAAAAGCAAGATCCTAGTGAATTAGGAACTAAAACATGCCTATCAGTTTGTGTTTGTAGCACTTTGGGAGACTAAGATGGCAATATTCAAAATACAGCACTGATACAAGTTCTGAAAGACTGTGTATTCATTTGTGGGGATTTGGAGGAATGTTATCTGCATGCAGAATTATTCCCATTATTATTATTTTCAAGAATTTGATGTATTTTTCTCAGTAGTTAAGAGTGTTTAAGGAAAACAAAAGACACACATATATTTAAACTTACTATGTCTGTACATTCAAAAGGGATCTTTTCACTGTTTGGTGGGTATCTATATCCCATCCCCATCAATTAGGGACTTCACCAGAACCTGAAGGTATCTTTATGATGCAAAAAAAAAAGCAGTTTTAGGAAGCAATAGAATGGAGCCTTAAACAATTACCAAAAATTATCATAGATTTCCCTAGTAAAACTACAGTAGAAGACATATGAACTAGTTGATGCTATGGTGCTACTAAAGGATCAGAGTTGGAGTTTTCTGGCACTTCTTTAATTCATGTGTCATCAAATTGAAATAGCCATTATGATTGCAACAATTAAAACACTACAATAAATGGCAAGCCTAAATTTCTTTAACATTTTCCTTCAATTAACTACAATCTGAGCTCAATTAAGGGACGGCTGAGGTCTCCTTTTGAAACAATAAAAAAGCAAATAAGCTGGCTTTTATTCATTTCCATATTATTAGCCATATGAAAACAAATAACTCAAACTTGAAGGAAAGAAGAACATTTGTTTCCTCTATTTATGGGCTTTCGTGTTACAAGCACAAATAATCCTGAACTGAAAATATGACTTGTTCCTCTGAACACCTGAATTGGCTAACATGGGGAACAAACACAGGGAATCTAACTACAAAGTCACTTAAATATTGTGACTTATTTCCTTGGACTTGTGACTTATTCCCTTGGGAGGCAGAGCAGAGTTCAATTTTATTTTTTGTCTTAGGAACATTTACATGTGGAGATGTGAACTGGAGTATTTCAGAAATATTTCATCAAAAGCCACAGAGAGAAAGCTCGTTGTCACAAAACTATTTCAATATACAGGAGGAGGAAAAATACATTACTAGAGGTCAGTGTCTCTGCATTTATGCTATACCTGTCATATGACCTATTGTACAGAAATTGCCTACTTTGATTCAATCTGCTTTAGAAATATATAACAATACACAGATAACATGAAAAAATATATAAATGCATTTTACTAGATGCTTAGGGAATGGCAGTCTCAGAAAGGCCACACATTATTAATCAGCTTTTGCTGACAGGAAGATGAAAGTAGGCTATAAAAAGGATGAAAATTTGTAGAGAGATATAGAAAGATACATCTACAAACAAACAGAATAAAGAAAGACTTATAGCAGAGTAATTAATGTAATTCAGAAGGTACAAAACATAGAAAAATGACAAGGGAAACAAAAGTACCCTAATTAAAAGTGTGTGTTAGATATAAGCCATTCCTAGAAACCAAAATAAATATGAGCAATAATAATGGATAGTTTATGAACAAAAAAGATAGAATTGACTGCAAGAATGAATACATACAGGGATATTTGAAAAATAAGTGAATAAAGTATTTATAGCAGGTAAAGATGACAAATGACTCCCCACTCTGTTGAAGCTGAAATGCTCAGTGGCTACTGTAGATGATGACAGATAATAAAAACACTCATTAGGCTGTTTTAAGAAAGGCATCTGAAAAGTTACTGCTTATTTTCAATAAGCCCTAAGGAAACATCCTGACAAACATTTTTATGGAGAATGGTCTTTGAAATCTAAGAGGATGCTTAGTCACTGTGTCCTCATGTGTTCATAAAAAGAGTAATACTTATGTGTTGCTGAACAATAGACAAATCAGAAATTCTGACTTGAAAATATTTTGATGCTAGGACAGTATTGGGATAGTTCAAGATCTGGAAATCTCCAAAACACAAATTTTGATCATGGCATATAGATTTTATCCATGCACAATCTGCTGGAAAGGGAACACAGTGGGAAGTAAGCAATCGAGTGGATTTCTAGATGATGCCAGGGGCAACTTTGTTATACAAATGATGGATGCTTTGGAGTTAATCAAAATACTTCTGGACATGGTTCTGGCCAACCTGCTCTAGGTGGCACATTTTGAGTAGAAGAGTATGACAAGATGTCCCTTCCAAATACAATTATTCTGCAATTTTATGATTCTGTGGGTATGACAATCACTAGTTGTGAATTTACTTCATCTATAGTTTATAAATAAAGAATTGTCAAGGAACCAATAATCCAAGTCAATCTTGACTGTACTGACCATGAGATTGTATAGTTAATGATTGTGAAAACAATGATGAGTAGAGGTACAAGAGTTAAGACTGCAATTCACTATGGCAAATTTGCTTAGAAAGTTGGTAGGTATGATGCCATTAGTATGCTGCCCTGAAGCATAGCCCAGGAACAATAGTCATCTTCAAGGACAACCTCATTAAAGAACAGGAATATCCTTAAGTGAAAGAAAGAAGATGGTGAAGGGCCTGGAGCATCTCCCCTATGAAGAAAGGCTGAGTGAACTGGGTCTGTTCAGCCTTCAGAAAAGGAGACTGAGAGGGGACCTGATCCAGGTCTATAAATATCTAAGGTGTGGGGGGCAGAATGGCGAGGCCGGACTCTTTTCAGTGGTGAGTGGAGACAGGACAAGGGGAAACGGCCAGAAACTGGAGCATAGGAAGTTCCGCACAAACATGCGCAAGAACTTCTTTACAGTGAGGTGACGGAGCACTGGAACAGGCTGCCCAGGGAGGTGGTGGAGTCTCCTTCTCTGGAGACGTTCAAGACCTGCCTGGATACCTACCTGTGCTACCTGGTGTAGGGAACCTGCTTTGGCAGGGGGGTTGGACTCGATGATCTCAGGAGGTCCCTTCCAACCCCTATAATTCTGTGATTCTGTGATTCTGTGAAAATGAATAGGAATGATCAGAGACCAACGTGATTCAACAAGGAAAGACTAGGTTAGGATATTTATCGAAATAGATGACCTCATAGCTCTCTGCAACTTCCTGAGGAGGGGAAAAGGAGAAGGAGGCACTGGTCTCTTCTTTCTGGTAACCAATGACAAGATGTGAGAGAATGGCACAAAGCTGCACCTGCACTAGGGAAGGTTCAGACTGGACATTAAGAAAAATTTCTTTGCCATGAGGGTGGTCAACGACTAGAAGAGGATTCCTAGAGGGATTGCCATTCCAAATGCCTGCCTGTGTTCAAGAGGCATTTGGGTAGTGCTCTCAATAATAAATTTAACTTCTGTTCAGCCCTGAAGTGGTCAGGTAATTGGGCTAGATCTTGGCCGATCCCTTCCAACTCAACTGTTCTGTTCTGTTCTGTTCTATTCTATTCTATTCTATTGCATTCCATTTCACTCCACTCCAGTGTCATCTCACAATGCCATGATGGAATTAGGAAGGCCAAAACTCTGCACAAGTGATTTTGATAGGCTGTATAGATGGGCTGAAATCTCATGCTCATCTGAATGGAGCATGTTGAAAGAGAAAGGACAATATGCAAAATGTATAGCATGCAGTAATAAATTTTCTTATTGGATATAAGGATAAAAAAGCTGGCATGAAGAGATACAAGAGGTTTCCCTGATGTGCTGTGTATCCTCCATTCTGGGTTGGAATACCTTGAGAACCTGATGTTGCTCTGATGTCAAACCTACTTTGTGTAGGGTTCTGGACCAGACATTTTCAGAGGCTCTTTCCAAAGTGAACTACTCCACTACTGTCTGACACACTTTGTTCTTATTCTTCCCTCCTTGTGTACCTATTTCCAAACTAGAAGATAGATTAGCTTATGAGCGGGAGCATTGACCTGAACCCATATGGATCTCTTTAGATATAGCAAACATGAATCCATTAGTGTTTGCTCAAAAATTGGTAGTTGCTCAGTGAAGTGAGGAAACATGGTAGTACTATTCGATCTGGGGCTTTTCTTGAATACGTTATTAGACTTTGGGAGAATGTTGCCCCATTCTTTGAAGGAAATGTAATACATCTCAGGAGTTAGATTCATTCTCAGATGTATCTCTCATGCAAGCTGCATCTTCTGTATCTTTGTTCCCCTCAAGTAAAAGGATTTACAATTATTTTTGTAAAACCTATTGTTCTGCGAGGATAAAATTACAAAACGAGGAAGGATAATGTTAAGTTTTTATATATACAAAAGAAATCATGGTAAACAACTCATGGTCATTGTCAGACACATGAGATGCCATTATCTGTCCCAGCCTTTTTCTTATAATTACTTTTATCTGTTCTCTGTTGTGTTTAAAATCTACACATGACTTGAAATATACAGAGATTTCAGGACTAGGTAGCAATTGCACTTGAAAAGTGTTCAGTTTAAGAGTAACTTAGAGGACTATGCTTAGTCTGCAATAATTTAAATGAAAAATGCCAGAGAAATAATAAAGATAGCATTTGATTAACATATGAACTTCTGCCCAGACCTGTCAGAGCTTCGTATGTTGTCATCATAATGCAGATATAATGGATGTGTTCTAGAATGCCATCCATCTTCCATTTGTTGTGTACTGAATTTAAAGCAAAGGTTTCTCTGTGCCATTTATTTATTTATTTATCTTTTTCCTTTTATTCATTTCCCAGGCTTAATTTCCTTTGTGAGGATTTAAATGCAAGTGGAGATGCAGAAGAAAATCCTTTGAGACCGGGAATTATGGCTCATCCCTGTGAGAAATAACAGTGCACTGAAAACGTCAGGTAGAATAGTTGGCTTTGATTAAGCAAGAAAACTCAGAGGAGGAGAGAAGTTCAGGAAGAGCGAGGTGGTCTTTGAAAGACAGAAGCAGGGAGAATAGTTCTCTGAAGTCTTGATGATAAGAATAAATTAGGGACAGAAATTATTCTGTAAACACTGGAGCTAATGAAGTCTGCTTTAATGGGTTAGTGTATAAAGTCCGACTCATTCTGGTTTCCCAGAAAACTTATGTTCTAAGACTAGCCTTTAGCAAACATGAGGATCATGTGTGTTTAAGCCCAACTTTATATTTCTCTTATTTTATATATTAGATTACTTTAATCTTTGAAATTATTATATAATCTTATATGAGTTTTCAGATGTCTTAGGAAATGTGTACTTACATTGCTATTTTCCTCCCTTGTGGGTTCACTCTTCTCATAGCTACCTATTTTTGTGATATTTTAATTACAGATTTTAAATTATTCTGTCTCCCGTTATTTATTTGCTTGTTTGTTTGTTTGTTTGTTTGTTGGAATTGGCTAAAACACTAAAAAGTTATTGAGAGAGTTATGCAAACATATGCTCATGATCTTCCAAGTCTTCTTTCCAAAACATGTGAGGGGAAAAAAAAAAAGAAAGAAAGAAAGAAAGAAAAAGAAAAAGATATGTCTAATAGTCTGTTCATAACTCCTATATTTCTGCCAGTTTCACTGTCAGCCTTTGTATGTTTCTCATTACCACCCATCCAAATTTAAGCTCTGCTTCTTTAATTGTTGATATGCAGTCACAAGTTCCCATTTAGATTAATATCCATTCCTGTTGGTTTAATATTCAGTTATATTAATTCTCTGATTCTATGGTTCCTTTCACTTTTTTTTTTTTAATCTTAAAGATGTGTCTATTTGATTCTTTTTTCCTTTTTTTTCCTCTTTTTTTTTTCTTTTTTTTTAACTGATTGGGCAACATACAACTAAATGTATTTTCTTTAACTGATGTGATGTTCAAGATAAATGCAAAGATAAACCTCTAGTAAAGGAAGTAAACCTTCTGAATCACATTCTTGTTTGATGAATATGGCAGAACTCTCCTATGAAGAATGGTGCCCTCAATACATGCTTTACTTCCCAGAGAAAGTAGTGGTGGGAAGAGTGACTAATCATGTAGATAATTTGTGGGAACTCACTGAAAGACAACTCAAGCTTCATGATCTTCCACTCATTGTCTCTGTAGAATGATTCCACTCATTGTCTCTTATAATGGAAGTGAAAATTCTGGTCAGGACAAGAATTTATCAATCCTTCAGTTCTAATTTACTGACACTCAGGTGGTAGTGAGGACTTCTTGCAACTGAGATGCAAAAGTTCCAGAGATATAACAATTTTTGTAAATGTTTCTTTAGTCTTTTAAAGTCACAGAATGAGAGAATGGGTAAGATCTTAAATGATCTCTGGAAGTCATCTGATCCAATCCCTACTCAAACAAGGATACCATGAGCAGGATGCCCAGGATCATGTCCAGGTGGCCCTTTTGAAGATCTTTTGAAGGAGGAGTCTTCACAACCTCACTGAGCAACCTGTGCCAGTGCTCTGTCACCACACAATAGGGAAGTGTTTCTTCATATATAGACAGAACATCCTGTGTTCCAATTTGTGGCAATTAACTCTTTGCCTTGCACTTGGCACCACTGAAACAAACCTAACTCCATTGCCTTTGCACCCTCTCATCAGGTATTTATGAACTTTGACAAGATCCTTCCAAGCCTCTTCTTCAGGCTGAACAGTCCCAGCTCTCTGCCTTTCTTCGTAAGATTAGTGCTCCATTCCCTTCATCATTTGGTAACTCTGCATTGGGAACTTTTCAGTAGGTGCATGTAATGGTGAGTCCAGAACTGGATCCAGTACTCCAGATGCAGTCTCCCCAGTACTGAGTAGATGGCTTCCAAAATGAACCACAGGAGTGTGCAGGAAGGCAAACATTTTATTATGCTTTGGCACACACTGAAGAATGCATTTGATGAGTTTTCATGTGTAGCTGATGGGCATTATCTGTTAATTTTATAAATAATTCAGCCTTATGCAGCTGACTGGCCATGCTCATATCATGTTTGTTTGCCACAGAAATACACAGTGAGCATGGCAACGTAATGTCTTTTTGATGGACATTTTCACTTTTATTCCTGGATCAAGTTTTACCTCTTTAAATTCCTACTAAGACACTGCCTCTCAGGCATCTGTATTTTCCACAGGAATGGAGAAGATGTCATTTGTCATCGTTCATGACAGGCATGATACTGATATCACTAAGCCTGAGGGGAATAAAAGAATAAACACTTGATAAAAGCATGATTTAAGATTAATAGTTGCCTGGTGAAGATCCATGATAAAACATCCCATAAAGACATTATTTGCCCACAGAGTAGCATTTCTTCAGCAGTAACAGATGGCTGAAACAGAGCTGAAAGAAGAAGTCTTATTTTAAAGAATGCTTATCTTGCAGCCCTAACTCTACTCCATGCTTCTGGTGGAAAATTAGAGTCTATCATGGTGCATTCTTCAGTTAAGATGAAGACAGGTCTTTTGTGAGCAGTGCTACATCTTCTCAAGGTGCTAACCATCCAAGCAGTGTAGAAATATCAACATTCTGAGCTTACATTCATAAACAGAAGCATCAAAATATTAAAAATATCTATCTTTATCTGCTGTCAGTTGTAATTCTCAATGGCAGCTGCAACAGATATTTCTGCTGGGAAAAAAAAAAAATTAAAATCTTAGCACTTTGGGCAAAAGAAAATGTCTTTAGTAACCATAGAGTGATTGCATTCACATGACTGTTTCTTGCTAGTAAATGACTGTGATTAACACTATACCAATATATATCACAATTTTGGAAATGCAAACCTCTTCTGGTTCATCTGTGTCTGTGCAGCATTATTCTCAGCAGCAACTTAGTTTATTCAAAACTCAGGAAAGGAATCAAATGTAATTGCTTTCTGTAAGTATTAACACTCATTCACTCCCACATGGAACTGAGCTGCTGCCAGAAAGTCAAAGCAGAATGCAATTTTGCAGATATTAGTCACAGCCTACTTTTGTTCCTCTCCAACTTCTGGTCCTTGGAGAAACTGAGGAGCTATTGACTACAACATCTGATGCCCTTCAAAACCTTTGGTCATGATCCAACCTCTGAGATACATTATCTTGAATAATATTCTGTAACACCAGAGGTAGGATGAAGAGAGTGAGGCAGTACAGCTGACATATTTTCATTTCAACCTGAAAAATGCCAATACAGGAATACTGTCATTTCTGTTTCTAAAAAAGGGTCCAGTTGAATTTCAACAAGTGGATCCAGGGCACCATCAAAAATTCTGAAACCATTTATCTCTTTCCTCTGATGACTCTTTGAAGATAACTTTGCAGATCAGTTTTAGACTAAGCAAGATGCAAAATGCTTCACTGTCTATAGGACTACTCAGTTCTTCCTAAAATTCAGTAAAAGATGCTCTTTGAGCTGGCATGTCAAGTTTTTATCCTATTCATTTCCCTGCACTGCATGCATCTGATCTCCTTGGGCCAGCCTCTTATCCCATGTAAAATCATAGAGTTATAGAATGATTGGAGTTGGAGGGAACCTTTAAAGGTCATCTAGTTCAACCCCCTGCATTGGACAGGGAGACCTACAGCTAGATCAGTTTGCTCAGAGCCTCATCCAGCATAACTGTGAATTTCTCCAGGAATGGGATATTTACCACCTCTCTGGGCAATCTCCACAAAAGGATGTGACCACATTTTAGTGAGCACCAAGCCTCTTCACTACATTTGAGGTTAAGCAAGAGTGCATATGATAATAGTTTGGCTATCACACAGATCCACTGACATTTCTAGAGTTTAAGAAGTGCTTAAGCACGATTTCATAGAATTATACAGATTGGAAAAGACCACTACAATCATCTGGTCTAACCATCAACTCATCATTACCATGCCCTCTAAGCCATGCCCGTCATTTCCACCTTCTTGATAACTCCAGGGATGGTGACCTCACCACTTCTCTGGGCATCCTGTTTCAATGGGAAGTGGTGAAATCACCATTCCTGGAGGTTTTCAGAAAGGAGAAGGTGAGGCACTGGGACATGATTTCAGTCTAGAGACGGCATGAACTAAATATTTCTTGTTCTCTAAAACAAAACTTCCACTAACTTCTACCTATACTGAGTTTTGAAGATTTATTTCTGACATGCCATAAGATGATCTGCTTCTGATTTTGTTTCTGTTCTGAGAAATACAAGTGCTGGATAAAGTAATCATTTCCATAAGTATCAACATGGAAAAAAAGGCGATGGTGCTATCACCTTCCCTGAATTGGCTATTATCACAGAGAATTATGTGCAAATGATACATTTATATGCAGTTCACAAATGGCTCTGCTAATTCTAGCCACTCAATGTGTCCTACATATGTCCTGTATGGTGTCTGTGGGAGAAGAAGATAAACAGTTGAGCTTCTGCAAATATAGCACTAGGATCAGCATTTTGCTAAAAAATTGCTTTTTCAAGGGGTAGGAGTTCGCCTGACTATTTCAGCAAAAGCACAGAAACAGAAGAGCTGAAGATTTCACTTTATTTGGAAGGAATCATAAACACTGGTTTACACCTAATTTAAATGCTACTGGCAAGCACGTGGTTTTTGAGTAAAATCATTTTTTATGAAGCATCAAAACGCTACGTGGTTAGATGCTAGTCAAATAAATGATCTTTTAAAATTCTTCTTATGAAACGATGTTTAAAACAGTAAAAAAATGCTACTGGGATTTAAATCATACTCTTACTAGTACTTGAAAATAATTTCATGAGTCTCTATGTTAAACAAGTTTTAAAAAAATGAATTCTTGAAAGAGGAGGTTTTATTTATTTTTATTTATCTTTTGACCACTGGAGAAGTAAATGAAAATTTAAAAAATCTAAATCCAGTCTCATCTTACGCTTTTTATATACATGACTCATGCTCTCTTAAACTCTGCTTTATTACCAGTTGATTGGGAGTGGTATTATTTATTTTATCCAACTCTTGTTTTCCACAGCTTACACAGGATGTATTGCAGAGAGGCTCCATTTAATGGAATTTTCGTTCAGGTAAAGAGAAGGAAAAGACTGTGAAAAATAACTCAGTGAATGAATGAATAAATAAATCACTTGCCTAGTTGGATTTGGATGTTGTAAATAGTTTTTGCAAGATGTTTTCACTTCTAGTAATACTTCCCATCAGAAGATATTTTGGTAATCAAAACAGAAAATTGTCACGGAGTTGACCAGATCAATCTATGTCCGTGACAGGGGCGACAGGCCTCTGCCCTCCCCCCCCACCCCAGTCCCACAAAAATCGGAAGGAAGGAAGGGAGGAAAAGAACAGTGGCAACAATCTATGGAGGAAAACTTATTTTACTATAATATCGGAATACAAGATAACAAAATATAATACAATTTAATTGAAATTGAGATTAATAAACCAGACAAGATGAGAGAGAGAGAGTTCCCGGGACCGATTCAAACCTGAAAAGCTTGGAACAGCTAGGAAAGCACCCTCCAGCACCCACTGCCAGGCAGCAAGAGAGCGCCCCCCCCACCCGGAAGGGCCAGATCCCATGACTGCTGTAATGTACAGGGACAGGTACTTGGAATTGGGGCAGTGACACTTTAATGCCCCGTACACTACATGATGTTTTGATGTGGAATACTGAAACCATAAACAAACAAACAAACAAACAAACAAACAAACAAACAAAAAAACATAGAACCATGACAAAAATTCATTTGGAAGAATCCTTCAGTGATCCTCTAGTCTATAACAGGATCAACTGGAATTACTTCTTAGCATCACCCACCTTATGTATTACAAAAGGCAATAAAACCAAATCAAAATCCATGAGAAATGCCCAGCAGATATTCTGATTGACACTGGAATGAAACCAAATTGAGAAAAAGCATTAATTTTCGAAAGAAGTTTTTGTTTTTGTTTTTGTTTTGTTTTTTTTTTTCCCAAAAACATAGAGGTAAATAAATAAATAAATAAATAAATTCTCTTTCTTCAGCTTTGAAATACTTGTAAGTCAATACTTGTCTTCTCCATTAACTCATTTTTAGCCATAAATTTCATTTGGGACTCAGAGAACTGAAATTATTTTCCCTGTTTTACTGTAAAACTGCTTTGAGATATTTCTTCAAGAATGCTATGAGGCATTAAGTAGTTGCAGCACATCCCACTTTTTGATTTTTCTATTTAAGACTACGTTCACTTCAAGAAAAACAGAATTTTTCTACATTTACGACACGTGTTCTTCACACTGTGAATTGTTTCACTTCAAATGATTCCACAAGAAATTTGACTTAATAGTTCTTATTCTTCAGAAGCACAGCATATTCAACCTTGATTTTGAAATTGTCAAAATTCAATTACTCTCCAGTGTAATTCGTAGGTAATGGACAAGAAATCTGAATAAAAGTTATAAACAGAAACATTTAGATATATTTTATTCAGAAGAGTATTATGAAGATATCATATTTCTATGATAAAGAATCTTCTTGTATATATTACAAATTTGTTATTTTCTATCAATGCATGTAACAACTTGTTTGTAATTCAATTATGAGAGTATGCTAAAACTACATAGCAAAACTATGACATCTTTTCTGTAAAAGCAGTGATTTTACAATCTGACTTAATTTTGATTTCCAAGAACAACCGCTTTCAAGTTCCTAACAGACATATTTCTGTAACTTGGAGTCTTTTGATCAAACTTGCCAATCAGGAAAGCAATAAGCAATACTACAGCATTGTTCAGTGGGCAGAGTTCAGTCCATAATAAAACATCTACTTTAGGAATCCTATCCTGCTTAGTGCTCAGGTCTATTTTAAGTCATGTATTATTGGATGTGACCCTGTGCAGGAGTTTCTGATACAGTAATGCATCTCAGACAACATAAGCTTCTCTTATGTGGGCAATTATATTAAATCCACTTTGTTACGAGATTAATGTAACCTAGCATTGTAGGTTTTGTGCGTATTTGTTAGCAACCACGTTGACCTCAAAATATTTAATGTAAGGACACATTAAGTGTGCATCTTCTTTGATTTTTGCAGTTAAGCTTGCAAATTGCAAGACCAACTAAGCTAAGAATTTCAGGAATTAACACAAAAATTGTGGCTGTACTTTGGAATGAAGGACATTGCAGCCTTTTCCTGCCTATATTATTTTCTGATCCCATATACTGTGCTTCTTGGTCTTCCTAACGAACCCTCCCAAGAATAAGTCTTGTATTTCTTTATAGGGTCAGATTTTATTAGCAGTAACAGGCGGAAAATCAGGATGCTGGGATAATAGATTTTCTTTGTGGGGATCTTTTTGCATATTAGGAAAGCTCTAAAGACATTGAGGAGAGGCAAAGGTTAAGAGATAGGAAACATTTCACATACTCTACATCTGCAGACGTTTTATGTTCCTTCTGGGCAGCTAAAGAGTTCAGGCTGCAATATTTGCAAGATATACAGTAAATGTTTGGATATTCATTTAAATTTATCTTAAGTATCCAGGAGGACAGATGCTGTTGAATTGAAAATACACAAGTATTCATTTATATTTATTTAAAACGTATGTATTTTAAGTTTTTCTTTATAATTTCAGACATTTATTTTATTTCTCTGCTAAGCAGCACACAAGCAAACATGAGAGCACAGTCATATACCCCTGACAGCTGGCTTTTAAGATGTATTTTGAAGCCATTGAGTTGATGCTCACAGCTTGGTCCTTGAGGATCACTTTCTCATCCATATTCACCAGATGTAATTCAAAGAAACATATAAGGTTAAAGAGGAAAAACTATCTTTGCTGTTACAGAGAGAGGAAAATGCCTCTCACTCATTTCACTGACTAAAAGGCATTTGTTCCCTAATGCTATTTTCATGTCTGGTAAAACACATATTTATCAGAGTTTAAAGCAATGTAAGTACAAGAAATCAGCAGGAATCCCATTTAACCTCATTTACTGGCACTCTCAATAGAGGTATTAGACATATCAAGTGCTAATGAATTATTTAAGATTGCACTAGATATTAAATGCTTTGAATTGTAGGCAAACAGCCAAATAAATGTATTTAAGAATTTTTATCTTCTAATAGGAGCCCCAGGACATTTTAGCTAACAAATGAGTGTGTCCCCACAGATCAACTGTTTATATAGCAGAATCCCTATCTGAAGCTAAAATTGGGCTTCCCAGGAAAGAAATGGCATCCTGGAGAAAGAAGCAGTGCTATAAGATATCTGGAAACACAGATGCTTTCAGATATGTCCGAACCTGCTGTGTACTTTTGTCAGAGATTTAACCTCTCTGCTCCTGGAAACGATAAAAGAGCAGTGACAGAATGGCAGTTTGCATGAGCTGGAAGATAACAAGGTCTTAACAAACCATCAGGGACAGAAGAAACACATGTTAGAGCTGTCAGCTGGAATCCACGACTGCATCTTTTTGAAGCTCTCAATAACTAGCTCCAGGTCAAAGAGATGACCACTCAGCAGAAGTTTATATTCTGGATCTGACTGTACTGAAGCCATGCCATAGGCATGAAACTGCTCTGTAGGCACTGGCAGATTTGCAGGTGTTACAGTTGGTGATGAAATGTTGCTGTCTAACCTCAGAAATAGTACGGCTGGAACTCTATTTGGATCCAATAAGTAGAGATGTTAACCACATTCATTTGTATAGTTTTGCAAGAAAAAATCTCTTCAATTCACATTTCTATCCTCAATAATAAAATAATACACAGTCCTGAAGAAAACAGATCAGAAATAGATTCAAATGTCAGGAAAAGAAACGAAGAGATCGACACAGGCAAAAAAAAAAAAAAAAGAAAAAAACAAATTCTAGCAGAAGAAAATCCAAGAAGGGAAGATATGGAAGAATAGAAAATACTTTGAAGAGTTTGGTCAGAGTGAACCATCACTGATTTATTCAGTCCACTATTTAGGAGGATCCTGATTCATTAAGATGTCTTTTCTAATTAAAAGTGATTTAGCAATACATCCGTGACTTTTCAAATTCCTTTCTTGTGTCTGAATGCTTACTGGCACAGTATCACAAAGCAGAAAAGAGTCTTTAAATGGGAGGTAAATCAAAGGAAGAGTCCTTCTGATCATAGGTGTCGGATTTGTTTTTCTAACAGTTCGGTGTACTAACGATTTCAGAGTCTGAGGATTATGATATGAGTCTTCGAGAATATAACTAACAATCTAGAAAATAAGTCAGTGAGATAGGAAGGAAGTAAAATCGTAAGTAACCATTTTTTTTCTGAGCATTAGATACGTTGTAATATAAATAATGAGAAAAGACAAGTACGTCCCAATGCTGAGGTCCATTAGGAAAGGGATTACATTTCCTTGGGCTGGGCAGGAAGGTTCAAAAGTCATCGAGTCTATTAACCCCAGTATAGGTTACGTTTCTGAAAGCATACAGTAAAATACTTCTCTTATCAGAGTTTGTGTCCTAGGATTCAGTCCTACCCCTGAAAAACCTACTGGCTCAGTTTTCCTTGATTTGAGAAGACCGTGGTTGATCAAATAGATGTTTTTAGGTTTGTTTGTGATTCAACTATTCTACATTTGGTGTTGCTAGACGTTTTGATTGTTTTTCAGGCAATTAAAAGCACACTGTAGGAACAAATGTCTGTGCACGTGCTTATTCTCCCAATTGTGCTGGCACTAGAGTCTCCTAGAAGCAATAGCTTTCAGACAAGCACTTACATTAAGCACCATGTTGACATTAAAAAAAGTGGGAAAAGTGCCCTATAGACTATTCCCCTTCCGATACTTCTCCCAACAGAAGGTAACATTTACTCCTCAGCTCAAGAGAAATTACCATATTAATTATTCAAAATACTTAATGCCATCACATAGGAATGAATTTACCAGATGCAATCAAGAGCCAGACACAAGAAATCAATGGAGTTTAAAAGTCCTCAGATCTTCATGAATAATTAACTGTGCACTCTTCTGAAGTGCAGGTAGTGGAGAGTGTATGAATTGCCTGAGGGGGGAAGAGATGAGGTCAGTACGAATTGCTGTTCTAACCAAAAGTGAATTCTCCCTTCTTCAAAAATCTGTTTCTAAGAAAATGTCAATACTCAAGGGAGCATTCCATGGAGTTAATATGATAGACTGCCAAAGAGCTCTGAGAGTGGATGCAGCTATGCAAATCAACTGTGCTTTGGACCAGAGGATTAAATATACCGTGTTCTGGTAAGTGCACAGTGATCCACATGGGAGTTGGAACTAGACATTCTTTAAGGTCCCTTCCAACCTAAGCCATTCTATGATTCTATGCCACTGACACCAACATAATCAAGCCTTTTTCCTCCCTCCCGCCCTTCTTTGAGTTCCTTTACAATAAGTGTAGTGAAGCGCTGGCATAGATTGTCCAGAGAGGTGGTGGATGCCCCATTCCTGGAGAAATTTAAGATCAGGCTGGAGGGGTTCTGAGCAATCTGATCTAACTGTTGGTACCCCTCTTCACTGCAGGGGAGTTGGACTAGATGACCTTTAAGGGACCCTTACAATTCAAAGGATTCTATAATTCTATGGTATTCAGACTAGGAAATGTTTTTCTTTCAGTAGATTGAGGATAGGTAGTTTTGCAGCTGAATGGTTAATGAATTGCATTAACAAAAACCTGCCTTTGACCTCAGCTTGCCTTGGCAGTGTTGATCATCCCAATGAATACTATAAATAATTCAGATGTGGGGTGAGAAATTCAAGTTCTGACCTTTCCTAACTCTGTGCTCTATTAGAAAAATATCAGCCAAAAAATGCTGTGGCTGCACTGATGGACCTCTTGTTCCATCTGGTCCAGCTCCTCCTCACTAAGGACATTCACAGTGGGCTGCTTAGGATCACATCCAGGCAGGTTGTGAAGATTCCCAAGGAGGAGACTCCACATCATCTCTGAGCACTGAGCCTGAACAAGGCTTAAATATAGATTTAAAAATATATATATATTATTTTTTAATCCAATCTTCTTCTGCTCTTGCTTGTCTACTCATTGCTGAAAATGACAGTAAACCATTTTTGCCTCAAGCCAAGGAGAAAGCAAAAAATTAAACAGGAGAAACAAGAGTGTGTGAGACTAAAGTTGATAGGAGTGCCATGCTCTCAGGCTGACTTACTGTAAGGTGTTACATCATTTCAAACTGCATCAGGAACACAGTCCTTTAAGATCAGCTGGTGGGGCAGTGTCTTCAAAACATTTTAAAAACAGAAAATGTCCAGAGATCAGAAATGGAGGAAAACTTCAGACAAAAAAACAGTCTTTCTTTTCAATAAACATGTGAATATGAAATGAAAAGGGCCTAAGCCAGAAAGGTCGACATGATAGGATGAGCTGGAATAGTGTGAGTTAGAGATAACTCAGTGATGAGATTTTCTACATTCGCGATTGCTAGTGGGTTCCAAGAAAGCTTTACTTGGGTTCTTAAATCTGAGAATGTGTAACTATATTAAAATCAAAGGAATTCTTTTGCTGTGCTCATTGTACATAATGTTTACACTGTACCTGTACTGATATATTGTATTTGGGGATATTTCATTCCTTCTAATCTTCCACTGTGTTCTGCAGAATGTACATGAAGGTCTGAGTTCTCCAAGCCCTATGTAGCAACAGCAGAAAAAGTGAAAATCTTTTCCCTTTCCAGGTAAGCCATGGCATTTGTGACAGAGCTGAAAATAGTCAACATTTTTTTGCATGAACAACAATTGACTTTTCATTTTTCTAAGGAAGAGAATCAATTTTATGTGAAAATGCATCAGATTTTTCCTCAGACAAAATACAGCCTCTAAGAACAATTTTGAATCAATCTGAAATGTCCTCTTTTGTCAAGTGATTACAGGCAGGAAAAAAAATGATGGCTTTCTGATCTATTCTTGGGATTGTTTTTTGCAAGAGTCTCTGATGAAGTGAAAGGGATGTGGGTCATGATTTGTTAGCACAATAGCATCACAAAATCTGAATTGGGTGTTTTTGTGCTGAGTGACATAGAAAAATGCTAAAGGATCAGTTGGGTATCTACATTTTCTCTTTCTGAATGCTGTTCTCTATAGTGTGATAGACTTAATCCCAGTCTTGCTAAGAAAGTAAAGAAAATGGAAATGATTATATGGATATTATTTTTCATAATACATAGTTATTTGTAGTTTAACAGAACCTTTTCTACTAGGTCAGGATGAATGAATATTTATTATTAATAACAGAACTGTAAAGCAGAACAATAATAATATCTCCAATTATTGTAATAATAATAATTCAGCAAGCGGTAATAAACACTGAGATGTGACCCATGGCTCAGGGAGTCCATGAGCTGCAAATCACTGGAGTTTGAAAGAGTTTTATGAAGAAATACTGCTGCATACTTGCCATCCACTGGGCATCTATGTTAGATGAACATTTGGGTTGATCTGATTATGCTATGTTTTATGTACATGTTTAAATCTCAACACTAGCTTTATCTTATCAATCCTAGCTTACAGGTTGCCTGACAGATCTGGCTTTGCTGTTTTTATTTTACGTATTTTTATGACACCTCAGATATTTGGACATGGCCTAGAATTTTATATTGCACAAGTTATGAATGCTATAAAGTACTGTGTCCAAAGTACTGTACTATTCTGGGATGACCTTTGTGAAATACAAGCTCTCAGGTAAAAGTTTACCTTTTGGATACCTGAAGACACAGGTAGAAGCAAGAAGTAACTGGACAGTCATACCATGATTCAAGATTGGGGTGTTGAGCATCAGGTCTCTCAGATAATAAAATTATCGATATTCTTCTGCTGATGCTTGATGATGAATTCACTGCTTGGAGAAATTCATTCTTCTGGGAAATGATTAGAGAAATCACATCTCATTGTTTTATCTGCTCAGCCCTGCAGAGGCTTCCATTTCCCACCAGCCATTCGGTGAATTCAATTAATTCTAGTGTAAATACAGTAAGACTAAAGGAATACTTGTGAACTCCCGCCTGTTGATGGGTTCATACCTCTTATCTGGCCCATGAGAATGGTAGCATTGTTGAGTAAATTTAATAGCCTTGAAATGTATTGTTCTTTCCAAAGAGCTGTAATTGTTTTTCAGGTAAAGTATCACAACTAAAAATATTTTATTGCCCTGTGTATAAGAATAGAGACTGTCAGTGAAACAAGATTTCCATAGCAAATTCTTCTGTTCCTTTCCCGTATGAATAACCTAATAATTATAAGTAATACGATGCCACAAAGGGAAGCCCACCAAGCGTTTATGGCTTTGTTATTGACATGCAGAAAGAAGAAAGCCAGAATCTGTTTCTGTGAGATGATTCAAGAAACACAAGTATTAGAGAAAAAAAAAAAAAAAAAAAGCTGCAAGACCAATCTGACAATCAAACTACGTATAACCTGAGAATAAAGTCAGTAAAATGTGAAAAACTTAGAGATAAAATGAGATCATTTAACAAGAAACACCATGGGAAAAAGGAAGCTTCTGTGAGTGTGCCATTAAGTAAGCACAACAGAAGTATTCAGAATGCTAAAATCACTCTGTGGCATGGAGAAACTGTCAGCAGATATCGTGAGGAAAGCAAGAGTCTTGTCTTTTATGTGTTACCAGTCTTCACAAAAAAAAAAAGCCAACTGAGCAGTAATTAGTCCAAGAAATACCAACATGAAAAATTCTACACTCAGATTTTGATAGGAAAAGAACCATGGATGCAAGCCAAATAATTTAATTAAAATCAATTGGGCATGTTAAATTACATCATAGATGTGTAAGCAATTTGTTGATGTCATCTCAAATCTTCAAGATGTTCTGTAAGAAAAGGAGCATGGAAAGAAAACATCACCAAGCATGTTTTTGTAAAGGTGAACAGGAAAAAAAGAGACAAGAACTAAAACAAAACGAAACAAAAAACATGGAGATGAAGCTTCAGTTTCTATAAAAATTGCAATAAAAATAAAACTGAACAGACAATGTCTAAGAACACAGGATGACAAAGAAATGGATTTGTCAAGAACAAACAAATGTAGTTTCCTCGCATGGCAAGATAAGAGCATTGTGGAGCACTGTGAAGGGGGGAAAAGCCTCCAGTACTTGTCTTCAGTGGAGCTTCATAACACTATGACATGACATTCCCATCACTGAGCTAGAGAAACATGGCCTAAACAAAATTACTCTAAGGGAAGGCAGACCAGGCTAAAACCTGTGTCCAGAGAGCAGGGCAAAGTCACACTGAGAAATAGATTGTTTTATCAGATAGAGATCTTGAGAGATTTGTGCTGGATACAGCTCAGTGCTGCCATAAATATACTGAATAGTGAAATCAAGGGTTATTAATTACTGACATGGGAAGGACTGGTGTGGGAAGGACTTAATATGTTGTAAGACAGAGTGGTTAGTTAAAATGATCTAGACAAATGTGAGAAAAAATGATGTGAAAAGAGTGGCTGCATATTTTCCTAGATCAGCACATATCCTCAATTTTGATAAAACTAATTACCAAAATGCAACCTAGAGGATACCTGGCAAGGTAGCAGTTTTGCTGAAAAGGACCTGGGAATTATGGTAGATCCGTGGCCAAATGCAAGAGAAAAACTTAATGCTCTGGCAAAATTGGAAAGTAAATTACGAGGATATGTGAGAAGAAACTTGCAAAAAAGTGACTTTCTGTTTTGTTGAACATCATTAAAACACTGGCTCCAGTTGCAAGTTTTTCCTCTATGATAGATATCAACAGTTTGATTAAGTAGCAATGCACTGAATAGTGGGAAACAGATCACTAGTGTAGATTACATAATTTTTACACAGAGAAATCTGGAAGGTCACTTGTGAGGGTTGCCAAATCCTGTAGCTCAATAGAGATGTCTCCAGGACCAGCCAGTAGCAAAGCTGAGCATGTATTCCCAGCAGACAATGCACAGAGAAGTTGCAATTCATAGATTCATATATGCATGGCTAGCCACACAGATCCTAACATTAAGGCAGCTCTTGACTCTCATTAATACAGGCAGGACCAACAGCATTATGCTGTTCCCATCTCTTGGCACCTCAGCCTGTGAGGTGACCCTCTCCATTGACCCACTGGATTGGTGTTACTCCTGTCCATGGAGGTTGAGGTTCTTCTGGGATTCTCTGGAGAACTATGGATCCACAAGCATGGATTTATACCCAGCAGGATCTCTTGGGCTCCCCACTGTGCTTGTTCCTCTGGGCTCACTTGTACATGGAGAGATGGACTCCTCTTATGGGAGAGCAGGCAGGGCAACATGGTTTTTTAGGGTCATCCATGCTCAACTGGTCTGCCATGGTGCCTAGTGGGTGTTATAGTCTTATGACCTGAAAGTACTGACTAAATGTGTATTTGAGCTTATGCGTCACTCTGAATGGAGCTGAAAATAAGTACTTACACAGAAAAAAGAATATAAGCTTTTCCACTTAATTTTGGAAACACTGAGTTAAAAAAAGGGCTTGAATCGCCACCTGCTATTGAATGCACAGATGTTGAAAACAGCTGGCAAGCCACTATCCTTGTGTTTGTACTGGAGTCTCAAACAACTGTAATTTCACATCTTGCACAACTTAAGCTTGTGTTAAGATACAGATGAAGATCATTGTCTGTGCTTGACACGTTCCCTCTGTCCTTTCGTATACAAGCTCCTGCTCGTATTGATAGGACAGGTGATGTCAGCAACTTGTATCACTGAGTGATTTCTCCACCCTTTCTCAAGAGGCCAGTTTGTTGTCTGGTTGCATGCAATGTCAGAGCACAGTGTGAGCTATCTTTTGATTTGCTTCTCAAGGACAGGAAGGCTTGCCTAACCTCCCTGAGCTAATCCAGCACTGTTTAATGTGCTTAAATATATACGAATTTGCAAGGAGCTGACAAAGCAACACACCAGGCTCAACCCTGGCAAAGAGACTCAGCGTCCTTATCAACAAAGGAGCCAAGTCAGGAGAAATTCCTGGGCCAGACTGTCCCACTGAGCATCATCTCAAACTGCTTTGACTTCAAGAACAGATAATTGCTCAGCATAGTAAAGGCAGCTTGTCACTGTGCCTCTATTAAGAAATATGTACTGGAGTGTAGAGAGAACTGAAAAGTGAAACGATTCCTTCGGTGTGCTTGAAAGGAAACACCTAAAGCTCTCAGCAGAGCAGAGAGAGAAGCCAGGCTCCTGGAAGCAAACTTCAGCAAGAGGAAGTGTGCTGGGAAGGGCAGTCAAATCCATCTAAGTTATACTTGGCATTTTCTTGGCTCTGCACTCTGACACTCAGGTCTATTGGTTTTAATTTACCATCAGTGACATTGACCCTTAGGTTGTGTTTTCTTCTGATGTCTCTTGCTTCCATAGGAATAAAGTTCAAACTTCACAATTCAAGTGTCATGAATTGGAAGAGAATCTCATTAATTACTGTCACTGCAACTGTCAATTCTTCATTCTTATCTTCATGGTCTCTACAATCCCTTGACCTTTCCTGTGCAGCAAGTTTCTGACACACAAAACTATCTCAGGGTACTCAAATCCATATCAGCCAGTCAGTGAAGTTCCTCAATACCACTTCTGCTGTAACCATATTCATGTCTAATTACTTTAATTCCAGCTAATTCTTATAAGGCAATCTGGCTTCGCTAGGAAATCATCATCCTGGGAAATTCATCTGCTTTTGCTATCAGTGTGTTATATGGGCAAATAATTTTCCCTAGAGTGTTTGTTATGAAGTAACTCTTGGACATATTTGGGAATTAATCAAGAGTGGGGGAAGAAAATACACAGTAAGAGAAAGAATACAGTGGATTTGAATGGAAGGACTCAGAGAGTGCCTCTCAACTTCACATAACATTCTGCAGAATTGTTGGTTTGAAAATTCTGCTCTCCCCAGAGCACCGTGGAGGGGATTGCAGTATGGTATATTCATTTGTGAAAGAAAAGATCACCTAACAAAGTAATAAATAAAAGTAAAATGTGCATGCAATAAAAGAAAAACTATCCATCATTACACTTGACTGAAATGTTGAGCTCTTTGGATACACAAAGGTCAGCCTTGATTTGATTCATGAAGATTTATTTATATAGAGATTCTGTTGTGTTCAAAACAAAACAAAAATTGTGAGGATGTAGCTGAATAGCAGTTGGGGATTAACAACTCTCTTTGGCTGAGTGAGAGAGAGCAATCAACTACGAATATTTAGTTAATTTAATTGTTTATATCAGTTTTTCTAACAAAAATTGTTGTAGTACAAAATGTATGCCTGCATCCAGTTATCGAAGAGGATGGAAAGAACAGTGTAGGAGTGCTGCAAAATACTCAGAGAACCATGTGAGGTTGTTGTGACCTCTCCAAATAGTGGCATTTGAATTGCCTTCAAACAGGGGGCACAGAACTAGTCAGAAGACAGTGCTCTCACTTTGCCGTATCATCTGTGGATGCTAAATCTCTTGATGTTTTCTTTCACTGAAAAACAAAACCACAGTTGCATCTGAGAGAAAAATCCTCTGCTCTAATCTGCTCTCTGCAAGATAAGATACCCTCCTGGCTGCTGCAGCACATGCTCGGGTTCCTGTTCTTTCTCTTGAAGAGGAAAACATGTAATCGCAGAAAGCAATTTCAGTTTTTGGACATCCTCTAGTATCATAGAATCACAGAATGGCTTAGATTGGAAGCGATCTCAAAGATCAAGTTACAAGCTGCTTCCTTGGGCAGAGTTGATGACCAGTAACTCATCTAACCTGGTCCTGAATGCCTCCTGAGATGAGACACAGCCTCTCTGGGCAGCCTGTGCCAGCAGCTCACCACCCTCTGAGTGAAAATTTTTTCCTAATATCTAATCTAAATTTTGCTTATGTCTAAAGCCATTCCCTCTTGTCCTATCAGTATTAAAACATGTAAAAAATCAGTCCCCTTTCTATTTCTAAGCTCTCTTCAAGAACTTGGAAGGCTGCATGAGGTCTAATAGGAACCTTCTCTTCTCCAGCCTGAGCAATTCCAACTCTTTCAACCTGTCTTCATAGGGGAGGTGCTCCAGCCCTCTGGTCGTCTTCATGGTACCCCTCTGGACCTGCCCCAACAGCTTTGCATTCTTCCTGTACTGGGGCCTTCAGACCTGGATGCAGTATTCCACATGGGGCCTCACAAGGGCAGAGCAGAAGGGGAAAACTGCCTTCCTCTCCCTGCTGCCATCCTTCTGATGCTCAGGGTACAGTTGGACGTTTTGGCTACAAGCGCACACTACTGGCTCATCTCCAGCTTTTCATCCATAAGGATCCCCAAGTCCTTCTCTGCCGGGTTGCTCCCAGTGAGCTTTTTTTCCCAGTCTGTATACATATCTGGGATTGCCCCAGTTCAAGAGCAACGTCTTACACTTGGCCTTGTGTTGAACCTCTTTAGATTCTTGTGCGCTTACTTTTTGAGCCTGTCCAGGTCCTTCTGGATGATGTCCCATCCTCCTACTGTGCAAACTGCACCACTTAGCACCACTTGTAGACCAAACCTCACACAGCCTTCACTATACATAGGAACCCCAAACATCTCCCTCATCCACAGGTGCATTTTTAGCTGTAATCATTATCTTTTGGAAGATTGCTTTGAAAAAATATGTAGCCTCAGTTACAAATAATGATGGCAAGACCCTACAGCAGATCTGGGAAATTAAGCAACCGCTAACAGCCCTGGAGAAGGAAAGTTCTACTTGCTTTACAGTCCTTCCAGCACAATTTCCTGCAGTACACAGCACAACCTGCTTCCTGAGTTCACAAAGGAGCTGGCATCATAAAGATGAAGCACCCTGTAGCTCCCATGCTAATTGCAGACTCAATCAGTTTGAACTAGCAAGAGGCACTCTTTGGCCTTCAGAGAGCTCTGAATGACAAGGATTATGTAGAAGCACAGGATGAGATGACTCGTGATTTGCTAACAAGGGGAAAAGAAATTATCAAACAGCAAGAGCTATCTTGATCTACAAAACAGATATTAAACCTGCTTAAATGTACAAGGAAAGACACTGGGATTTGACACTGCAGTCACATCAAGTTCTCCTATCACAGATGGCACTTTATGTTCTTTCTACACAGACAAGCCCCATCAGGAGAGATACCTGAGCCAAAAAATCCTGCCGATAAATCCCATGTACTCACTTGCTCCTTTAAAATTTGTGGAAGCTGATTGAGTGAGCAGGAATAAATGCAATTCACTCTACTGCCTGTAGGAATGGGTTGAAAGGCAGCTAAAATATCAGCTAATGGAATTTATCTGTTAGAGTATAACATGAATAAAACATGTTTTGCTGTCTGCATGCATTTTTCCTAGCTGCCCTTCTGAGAAAGATCCCTGTTTCACATCACTATTTAGACAACAAAAAATAGGACCTGGATGACCTTGTTCTGCTGGGGGTGGTAGCAGACAATCCTTCCTCAAGACGAGACAGGACTATTTCTGACCTCTGGGACACAGATCAAAGGCAGAAATTTTCAAACACATTTAAGCTGACAATTCCTATATGAAAATGCAGGTCATTAAAATTAATGGACATTAATAACAATTATAACAGTTACAAAATACCACTATGGAATGGCATTACCTCATTTTAGGGGAATGCTAAAAGTATTGGAAATTTGAAGAAGTTGAAACCTTATATTTCGTTATTGTTAGAGCAAAAAAATTTCAACTTTCCATTCTTGAGCAAGGGTTTCTTTTCCCAAAATTCACCTAACTGTAATAATAAGAAGAAACAGAAAGAGAGAAAAAAATGCCTTTATAAATAAATGAAAGATTTAATTTGATTGAAAATACTCTCTTTTGAAGGAAAAAGGGTTATGTTATTGGGGAGAATAATTTGTTGCAGGTTGGCCTTGATACAAAGAAAAGTTTTATCAGTAAGCTGAAGTATTGATTACTGATACAGCTCTACCACAAACAGATAACAGATAACGGAATAAAGCAGAGGGATAAAAAAAAAGGATTACAACTCATGGGCAAATTCAGCTCAAACATTCCACCGCAATGTCTCCCTCGTTGCACAGTCAGGTGTATAAATCTAGACAAAGCATAACCACATCCTTTGGAAGACCAAAAGGACAAGCAGAGCAAATGAGATCTCATCTTTAATTGGGGAGTTTCCTTGAGGGCTTTTAGATTTTTTTCACCTGTACTGATTTTATCAGGAAATGCTCTAAGCACTTAGAGGTTTCTTCAAACATCTTCTTAGAACAGAAGAGAAGATAGGGAACATGCACTGAAAGAATGAAAATTTCCATAGCCATTTATTTTATTCTTCTTTCCCAAGTTTGCACTCAGCTACTTAGGGACTGGTGCAAAACATCCAGAGTAAAATAGCACCGGAATTCCTTCTGTCTCATTCTAAGGGCCAGAAAGTGATAGATGGTTCCCAGTACAACTCTGCAGGAATCTGTAGCATCCTATGATCTGGTTCATCTACATCAGACTGAGGTGGCATTCCATGTATATATTTGATGAGTTACCAAAGGAAAGGCTAAAGCCCCCTAAAAGTTCAACAGGCGATCAGTGCTGGATGACAGCCTCCTATGAGGTTTTACCATTCACTTGCCTGAGCCTTGACTACTCATTTCTCAGGAAATATATCCAAGAAATTCCAAAGGTGGAGGTGGTGGTGTCACCATCCCTGCAGGTGCTCAAGAAGCATGGAGATGTGGTACTTAGGGACATTGTTTAATGTGCAATATTGGTGGTAGGTAGACAGTAGGACTAGGTGATCTTAGTCTTTTCCAGCCTTAATGATTCTATGACTCTGTGATTCTGTGTGAGGAGAGTTTCTACATATCAGGTATTTTAAACAGAAGATTGCTATCTCTCTCATTGTCTCACATGGTTATAAATGACTGCTGTACTCAGAGAAAGGAGCTACTCTTGCCTTCTATCTTGCCAACTAAAAAGCGGCAGCTTCTTGATCCTTCCTGCCCTTTGTTCTCTTGAATTCTTCAGCTTTTGTGTTTGCATATGTGTTTGGATGTTTCTTTTCAAGGAAAACAGTATCTTTTTAAAAACAAACAAATAAACAAACATACAAGAAGCATCACAATTTCTCATTGAGAATAAACACATCTTTATCTATTCTTATGCTTGTTTTGGCTCTGACCCTCTCTTAGGCAAGCCTATAAATTATGCACTAGGAAAATGGAAAGTTTGATTGTTTGTTTACGTATTTATTCATGGTTTAGAGCTTTTTACACTCTTTTGGGCTAAAAGGGTCATCAAAATCTACAGCAGAAGGATAGAGAAAGAAAATAAGCATACATCATCAGATTCTCAAAAGACAAAAAAAAATACTGCCCTGGTAGACCTTCCCTGTTTCCCACCATTTTCTCTGTTGGTGGCTTTTATACTCTGCCTGTGCTACGAGAAACTATTCAATATTTAATGTCATCAAGGAGCATCTGTTGATGTGGAGACAACAAACCAGTTAATTCAATAACTCAGAGTGTTCAAGTGAAGAACAGTGCTTTACAATGTTTTTAATGCATTTAGAGACTGCAAGTCTGAGCCAGCTGAATCCTCTCCTATCTATCAGTGTGTTTATGATCATTATACAACTCAAACACGCAGCTTGATTTTGCTCTCCTGAAGCAGTGGCAGTTTTCTTCTGTTGTTTTTGCTTTGGAGGTTTTACATTGGAGAGGTTTCGTTTGGGTCTTCTTAGATATGAGATAAATAACTTGTGCATTGAAAAGATTTTCTTTAATAGTTTTCATCAAGGCCTGTCAGAGTTCCAAAGATGCCATGAAGCGCTGAAAAAATATTTGGAGGAGTACAAACCCGTGGTTTGAAGCAGGTGTTCATTATGGAGTCCCATTAGATAATATTTTGCCTGAAAAAATAAATCAAGAGAGTTTATTGGAAAAGTCAAAATATTTTGTCATGAAAGGATGCTTCTGCTTTGGAATGAACTCAGAATTACTTTTGAAAAATATATAAGACCTAACCAATGGCATGCTTTATTTCTTCATAAGTGTGGTTATTTTTCATTGTGTTGTTTTGTTTTACAATGAAATATGTGAACTGGATATTAGCAATTGGACCCAAATTGTTTTTATTTTGTTGAGTGTGGAGTATGAAGTCTATTTTTTTTCCTTTTTTTTTTTCCTACCAAACCGGAAATCTCATTAGCTTCACAGTTCTTATCTTGGAGTCACACAGTGACCTGGGACATATCAACTCCCCTTCTGTGCTTCTGCTTCTTTCCTAATCTCCTTAGATTGTAAACTCTTGAAATCAGGGTTCATTTGTTAATTTTTACCATCCCCAGAAAAAGAAGTGGCTCTGGTCTGAAATAAAACTACCTCTGTGTGAAAAATTTTAAATGTGAAGTGTTACAATAACAACTGCAGTGCCTTGGAACTAAACTTGATTAGGAGACAACACTGAGTGCCACATTCCAGTTGGCCTTCATCTTTTTTTTATTTTTATTTTTTCTTGTTAATCGATGCTGAAATACATCCAAATATGGAGACTATGCTGGAAAGGTACCAATCAAAACTACATTTTCAATGTTCTAACATTTCAATGGGGAGCTTGCTATATATATAGCTAAATAATTCAGATTTACAGATATAAATCTGCAGTTTAACACCTGTAGGTAGCTCAGCATTCTGCTCTCTCACTCCCCCTCCTCAGAAGGACAGAGAAGAAAGTATGATAAAAAAATTATAAGTTCAGATAAGGACACAGAAATCACTCACCATTTACTACCACAGGCAAAACAGATTCAACATAGGGTGGTGAGGCATTGGAACAGGATGCTTAGAGAGCTAGTGAAGTTGTTGTCCCTGGAGGTGTGTAAGAAATGAATGTAGCACTGAGGGCCATGGCTCAGCGGTCTCTGTGGGGATGGATCGATGGTTGAACTAGATGATCTTAGAGGTCTTTCCAACGTTAATGATTCTACAACCCTATGATAGAGAGATTTATCTATTTTATCGCCAACTACCAGCAGACTAGAACACTGAGAAACTGAAAGTGAATTAAAGTCACCCTCTCCACCAGCTGCACACTTCTACTTCTTCCCTCTGAGGATCACGAGGGAGTGGAAAATGGGAGCTGTGCGCCAGTGCACCATGCTTCATCTCTTCTGCTCTTCATGGTCACTCTCTGCCCCTGCTCCAAGTGAGAGGTCCCTCCCACAGGATGCCATTCTTCCTGAACTGATCCTGCGTGGGCTTCCCACAGGCTGCAGCTTTTCAAGCTCCAAGGTTCATACCATGAGGCCCACCCTTCAGGAGCTGCTCCTAAAGTTGTGGATGCTGCGTCCCTGGAGGCGTTCAAATCCAGTTTGGATGGGGAGCTGGGCAGCCTAATCTGGTGAGTGGCAGCCCAGCCCATGGCACAGGGGAGTTGGAAATGATTCCTCTTTGAGATCTCTTCCAACCCAAGCCATTCTATGATTCGAAATGATACTATTGCAGGAAAAACAAAAAGCAAACAAACAAAAAAAAGCCATGGGGTGAAATGAACAGCTGAGCATTTATTGTATGTCACTGTATTTTAAAACTCTTCAAGTGCACAACATTTTCTGATAAGAAAACTTTATCCATTTTAACTGGGATTAGAAGACTTTTTAATGCTTTCTTCTTAAGTCCTATGGATTTTGAAACTGATACAGAGAGTAAGGTCTTCTTAACTTAACTGGCAAATATGCCCTAAATAATGGGACCCATAAATTTTCATAGTTTTGAAGCATGTCTTCTCAGCTCCTGTCTTGTAATAAGTAATAAGGATAAAGACTGAAATTGGCTTGGACTTCAGTCTTTGAAACAACTTCTGCATTCCTATCCAGTGGGGGAAGATGTAGACTATTTTTGGGAGAGTGCAGTAAAGGGGTTACATCCCCAATAAATGGTGGAGCTAAAAGTAGAGCCGTTATCATTTAATAGTGTGGAGGCTACTGAGCTATACTGTACTCCACTCTGTCCCAGCATAAATCAAGGTTTTCCTCATTCAAATGAAAATTCATGACAATTCAGCTTGTCAAATGTCCCGACTTTACTGAATGGAAAAGCTTTTTGACATTTGCACATTTCTTGCTACATGATCTCTATTGATCTTTTCTTTCTGAGCAGTTAAAGAGTTAAAGAGCATCTTGCTGTTTACTCCACGGTACTGGGAACTATACTGTTTCACAGAGACTATCTCTAACCTTGATGATGGAAGCTCCAGGGCAGAGATGTAAAACTCTTTTGAATGAAAGACGCAAGCAGCGTATTAACAAGCATATGATTACGATACAGATTGGCCTGAATAATCCAAAAAGAGTCATAGCCAAAGTTTGATAGCAATCACAGCCTGGGAGGATATTATTAAAAATGAAACCTGCTGTCTGGAGTAAGACTTACTTTTCTTCTTTTCTTTTTTCTATTTTTTTTTTTTTTT
>NW_024964793.1:0-278 GCF_019238085.1 Lagopus leucura
TGAGCAGGCAGGTCCCCATGGGTGGGGGGTCCTTATGGGTGGGGATCCCAGTGGGTGGGGGTCCCAATGGATGGGGGGTGCCCCCCCAATGGGTGTGGGGTGTCCCCATGGGTGGGGGGTCCCCATGGGTGGGGGGTCCCTATGGGTGGGGGGCCCCCATGGGGGTTCCCAATGAGCAGGAGGTGCCCCCACGGGTCGGGTTTGAGTTTGGTTTGGGTTTGGATCTGATCGTGGGTTCGGGTTTGGGTTTGGGTTCGGGTTTGGGTTCGGGTTCGGGT
>NW_024964793.1:378-675 GCF_019238085.1 Lagopus leucura
TCGGGTTTGGGTTCGGGTTCGGGTTCGGGTTCGGGTTCGGGTTCAGTTTCGGGTTCGGGTTCGGGTTCGGGTTCAGGTTCCGGTTCGGGTTCCGGTTTATGTTCGGGTTCGGGTTCGGGTTCAGGTTCAGGTTTGGGTTCGGATTCGGGTTCAAGTTCCGATTCGGGTTCGGGTTGGGGTTTGGATTTGGGTTCGGGTTCGGATTTGGGTTTGGGCGGCGCCGTTCGGGCCGGATTTGTGCACAGCGCTGCCGAGGCTCCGATCCGGGCTGCGGGGATCCGCGTGCGGGGGGGGGGG
>NW_024964793.1:775-1198 GCF_019238085.1 Lagopus leucura
CCCCCCCTTCCCGCAGCCCATCCCTGTACCCCGCACCCAGACCCACAACCCGCACCCGCAGCCCACAACAGCGACCCACAACCGCGACCCATACCCACCCCCCATACACGTTCCTTAACCTCACACCCGCAACCCACACTCCATACCCAAAACCGGCACCCCGCACCCCATTCCCACACCCCACCCCCGTACCCCGCACTCCACACCTGCACCTCATTCCCGCACCCACCCCGCACTCCAAACCCACACCCCATCCCCGCACCCCATCCCTACAAGCCATCCCCGCACTCCGCACCCCACACCCGCACCCTACACCCCATCCCCGCACCCCACACCCCGCACTCCACACCCACACCTCATTCCCGCACCTATCCCCACATTCCAAACCCGCACTCCGCACCCCACACCCACAACCTACACCCC
>NW_024964794.1:0-2478 GCF_019238085.1 Lagopus leucura
AGATCTCATGTTAGAAGACTGCAGGGGAAGCACGTGCTTTTCTCCGTGGCAAACCAAGAGTGGGAAGAAGAGGCTGGTGTCCTGCCAGTAGCTCCACCTTTCTTCCTCTGCGCGCTAGGTCCTCGGGAATGCCGCTCCTCCCCTCCCATCCGAGGACCCCACGTGCCCATGAATGGCAGTTCAAGGAACCAGAACATTAACTCTTTAACTCCCACTATTTTACGTGATCTTCTGAGGTGGAATATCAGCAACAAAAATCACAAAGCCACAACGTTAACATCAAATATAACATCAATTCATTCAACTTTTCCCATGTTGAGTCTCTTTTGTCCGTCGGAGTAACTGTTAAGAGATCTCCCTATTGTCTATCTCTCCCCATAAGCCTTTTCATTCCCTTTTCTCCTGCTCTCCTGTTGGGGAGGAGGAGGGAGGGAGCGGCTGGTTGGGAGTTGGCAAAGTGATCCCAAGATACTGCATTTTCCGATCCCTGTTGAAGCACGGATGGGAGTCAGCAGGAACTGCTGCCCCCTTAGACTTCCAGAGGGCAGACCTTGGCCTCCTTTGGACCGTGGTTGAGAAGGTGCCTTGGGAGGCAGTTCTGGAGCGCACAGCAGCCCGGGAAGGCTGGGCATACTTTTAGGGAAGTTATTTTAAAAGTGCTGGAGCTGACCGTCACCGAGTCATGGAAGACAAGTTGACGGGCAAGGAAGCCGGTCAGGCTGAACAGAGACCTCTGGCTGGAACTTGGGAACAAAAGTAAAGTTTTTGGTATTTGAAGAATGGGCAAGCAACTTATGACAATTACGAGTACGTAGTGAAGCCGTGCAGGGAGAAAATTAGAAAAGCCAAAGGCCAGCTAGAACTGAACTTGGCCGCTAAGGTGAAGGACAACAGTAAATATTTCTGTAAATACATCAGCAGCGAGTGGAAGGCTAGGGAGAGTCTCCATCCCCTGCTGGATGATGCTGAGGGCAACGTGGTGACCAAGGGTCAGGATAAGGCTGAGGTACTTGTTCTGTATGATTTACAAACGTACAGATAGCAGAGTGGCGTGGTTAGGATGGTATTATACGGGTTTTATCGTTAGAAAGATTATCGTGGTGGAAAGGGAGAATCAAAAATTAGACGCTCAGCCGTGGCCTAGGCTCGCAGTAGAAAACTGCAAAGGGAGGGATCTCCGGAAAGAGATCCTTCCCCAGCGGCAGTCAGCCCTCAAATGGGGCCTGGGAGAGGTGGAGCTAGGCTGCACCCCTCCGGGTCACACAGTTGAACTGCCTCCACCCGTGCTCCTGTGGCTGAGTCAGTCCTTGCCTCAGGCGATCAATCAGCGGTTCAGGCTGTGACTCAGCAGTTCCCATACACCTTCTTTGCCTCATTCCTTAATAGTAAGACTAGTTACTCCCTGGGCACACAGCCCCTTGTGCCGGTAGGTAGGGATGGGGAACAGAATAGGCCCTGCACAATCCACGATGAGATGGTTTGGGACCTGCTCTGAAAGCTGGGTGCTCACAAGTCTGTGGGGCCAGATGGACTGCATCCTAGGGTGCTGAGGGAGTTGGCGGATGTGGTTGCCGAGCCACTCTCCACCCTCTTTTGGCAGTCCTGGCTAACTGGAAACGTCCCATTGGACTGGCAAACGTGACACCCATCTTCAAGAAGGGCTGGGAAGGTGATCCTGGTAACTACAGACCTGTAGTCTCACCTCGGTGCCAGGGAAGGCCATGAAATGGATCATCTCGGGTGGCCTCACGGACCAGTTAATGGTAAGCTGGGGGTGAGGCCCAATCAGCATGGCTTTATGAATGAAGGTATGGCTGTCAATGTGGTCTGCCTGGACTTCAGTAAAGCCTTTGGCACCCTCCCCCACAACATTCTTGTGGAGAGGCGGCTGCCAACGGTTTGGATGGGCGTACGCTCCGCTGGGTGAAACGCCGGGCCCAAAGAGCTGTGGTCAGTGGAGTTAAGTGCAGTTGGCGGCCAGTCCAGAGTGGTGTCCTCCAGGGCTCGGTACTGAGGCCGCTTCTGTTTAACATCTTTATTAACGATCTTGATGAGGGAATTGAGTGCACCCTCAGTGGGTTTGCGGATGACTCCAAGTTGGGAGGGAGCGTTGCTCTGCCAGAGGGGGGAAAAGGCACTACAGAGGGACCTGGGTCGCTGGGCCACGGTAAACTCTAAGAGTTTCCGTAGGGCCAGGTGTCGGGTCCTGCATTTTGGTCACAACAGCCCCAGGCAACCCCATGGGCTTGGGGAGGGGTGGCTGGAAAGCTGCCTGACGGAAAAGGACTTGGTGTACTGACAGACAGTCGGCTGACTATGAGGCAGCAGTGTGCTCAGGCGGCCAAGAAGGCCAGTGGGATCCTGGGTTGCCTTCCAAAGAGCGTGGCCAGCAGGTCAAGGGAGGTGATCCTCCCCCTCTCCCCTGCCCTGGTGAGGCCGCATCTGGAGTACCGTGTCCTGTCCCGGGCTCCTCAGCGC
>NW_024964795.1:0-1456 GCF_019238085.1 Lagopus leucura
CCCACAGACCCCATAGAAACCCCACAGACCCCATAGAAACCCCATAGGAGCCCCACAGACCCCATAGAGACCCACAGACCCCATAGGAACCCCACAGACCCCAAAGAAACCCATACAAGCCCCACAGACCCCATAGAAACCCCACAGACCCCATAGAAACCCCACAGACCCCATAGAAACCCACAGACCCCATAGAGACCCATAGAAACCCCACAGACCCCATAGAAACCCCACAGACCCCATAGAAACCCCACAGACCCATAGAAACCCCATAGGAGCCCCATAGACCCTATAAAAACCCCATAGAAACCCACAGACCCCATAGAGACCCATAGAAACCCCACAGACCCCATAGAAACCCCACAGACCCCATAGAAACCCCACAGACCCATAGAAACCCCATAGGAGCCCCACAGACCCTATAAAAACCCCATAGAAACCCACAGACCCCATAGAGACCCCACAGACCTCGGGGGGCAGCTGGGGCTCCTCAGGCACTTCCAGCCCTATAGGGCAGAACCGGCTCTTATAGGGCCGCCCCACACTTATAGGGCCACACTTATAGGGCCGCCCCACACTTATAGGGCCGCCCCGTAAGTGCTCACCCGGCTCTGGGACCCGCAGCTCCTCCTCCTCCTCCTCTGGGATTTCCTCCACTGTGGGGCAGGGACAACTTATGGGGTCAGCCCTATAAGGGAGCCCTGCACCCCATAGCGACCCCATAGGGACCCACAGACCCCATAGAGACCCCACAGAAACCCCATAGGGACCCACAGACCCCATAGGGACACAAAACCCCATAGAAACCCCATAGAGACCCCACAGACCCCATAGAACCACAAAGACCCCATAGAAACTCCATAGAGACCCCATAGAAACCCCATAGAGACCCCATAGAGACCCCATAGAGACCCCATAGAGACCCCATAAAACCCCCCAGACCCCGCAGCTCACAGTGGGGCAGCAGCCGGGATTCAGCCTCACTCAGGAACTGCAGCTCCTCTGGGGTCGCCTCGGGGAGCTCAGCTTCCTGTAGGGCCGCCCCACAGCGCCCCATAACTGCCCCATAGCTGCCCCATAACCACCTCATAACTGCCCCATAACCACCCCATAACCGCCCCATAGCTGCCCCATAGCGACCCCATAACTGCCCCATAACCACCCCATAGCTGCCCCATAACCACCTCATAACTGCCCCATAACTGCCCCATAGCGACCCCATAACTGCCCCATAACCGCCCCATAGCTGCCCCATAACCGCCCCATAGCTGCCCCATAACCGCCCCATAACTGCCCCATAGTGACCCCATAACCGCCCCATAGCTCCCCCTTAACCGCCCCATAGCTGCCCCATAACCACCCCATAACTGCCCCATAACTGCCCCATAGCCACCCTACAGCCACCCCACGGCGACCCCATAACCTTTGCTATGGGGCAGCCCCATAACCGCCCCAA
>NW_024964796.1:0-5621 GCF_019238085.1 Lagopus leucura
AAACCATAAAAAAAGCAAAACAAAAACAAAAACATAGAACCATGACATTCCACCCCTTATTCTACATCGTTACATCATGCTTAAAATATATACACATATATATACAAACAAACAAAAAATGATTAAAATGCATTACACACACATGGGTATACATATATACATAGAATTACTGACTGCGCTCCCCCGGCATCAAGTTTCCTTGTGGTACACATTGGACATCCCCATTCTTCTGCATTACCCACCATGTGGTTCCTGGTCCCTGAGCAAAAACTGTACCACGGAGAGGTTTGCCCTTTCCAGAAGCTGGTAGAACCCAAACTGCCTTTCCTAACATGTTCTTTACATGTACAACAGGGACTTTATCTCCCTCTATGGTATGTAGGGAACTGGATTGGTTAGGACCATCACGATTGATAGATCCTCTGGTATTGACTAACCAGGTGGCTTCTGCCAAATGCTTCTCCCAGTGCTTAAATGTTCCGCCACCCAGTGCTTTTAGCATCGTTTTTAACAATCCATTGTATCGTTCAATTTTACCAGAGGCTGGTGCATGATAGAGAATATGGTAAATCCACTCAATGCCGTGATCTTTGGCCCAAGTATTTACAAGAGAATTTTTGAAATGAGTCCCATTATCTGACTCAATCCTTTCTGGGGTGCCATGTCGCCACAGGACTTGTTTCTCGAGACCCAGTATGGTGTTTCGGGCGGTAGCATGGGGTACTGCATATGTTTCAAGCCACCCAGTGGTTGCCTCCACCATAGTAAGCACATAATGCTTACCATTGCGAGATCGTGGCAAGGTGATATAATCAACCTGCCATGCCTCCCCATATTTGTACTTTTGCCATCGCCCTTCCTCCCAGAGAGGTTTCATCCTCTTGGCTTGTTTGATGATGGCACATGTTTTACAGTTATGAATAACCTGTGCAATGGCATCCATAGTTAAGTCCACCCCTCGGTCTCTAGCCCATTTGTATGTTGCATCTCTCCCTTGATGACCTGAGGTCTCATGGGCCCACCGAGCCAGAAATAATTCACCTTTGTTCTGCCAGTCCAGGTCTATTTGAGCCACCTCAATTCTGGCAGCTCGGTCTACCTGATGGTTGTTTTGCTGTTCTTCAGTAGCCCGACTCTTGGGCACATGAGCATCTACATGGCGCACTTTTACAACCATATTCTTTGTTCGGGCAGCAATGTCTTTCCACAGTTCAGCAGCCCAAATAGGTTTACCCCTTCTTTGCCAGTTATTTTGCTCCCACTGCTGTAACCACCCCCATAAGGCATTTGCCACCATCCATGAGTCAGTATAAAGATAGAGCATTGGCCACCTTACCCGCTCAGCAACATCTAAGGCCAGTTGGACAGCCTTTACCTCTGCAAATTGGCTTGATTCGCCTTTCCCTTCAGTGGCCTCTGCAACTTGTCGTGTGGGGCTCCACACAGCAGATTTCCATCTGCGATGCTTTCCCACAACACGACACGATCCATCTGTGAACAGGGCATATTTCTTTTCGTTCTCTGGTAGTTCATTGTATGGTGGGGCTTCTTTAGCACGTGATACTTCTTCTGCTGGTGGTGTTCCAAACTTTTTACCTTCAGGCCAGTCCATGATGACCTCTAGGATTCCTGGACGGCTGAGGTTCCCCATCCGTGCTCGTTGTGTAATCAGTGCAATCCACTTACTCCAGGTGGCATCAGTGGCATGATGGGTGGAGGGAACCTTTCCTTTAAACATCCAGTTCAGCACTGGCAGTCGAGGTGCCAGAAGAAGCTGTGTTTCAGTACCGACTACTTCAGAAGCAGCCCGAACCCCCCTCATAAGCAGCTAAGATCTCCTTCTCAGTTGGAGTGTAGCCCTCTTCCGACCCCCTGTACGCCCGACTCCAGAATCCCAGGGGTCGGCCTCGTGTCTCTCCTGAGGCTCTTTGCCACAAACTCCAAGTGGGACCGTTCTCTCCAGCAGCGGTATAGAGGATGTTCTTTATACCTTGTCCTGTCCGTACTGGCCCTAGGGCCACGGCACGGGCTATCTCCTGTTTAATCTGTTCAAAAGCCTGCTGCTGCTCAGGGCCCCATGTAAACTCATTTCTCATTCGCGTCACATGATAAAGGGGGCTTACAATGAGGCTGTAGTTTGGAACATGCATTCTCCAAAAGCCCACTGCACCCAGAAAAGATTGTGTCTCTCTTTTGCTAGTGGGTGGAGACATGGCAGTGATTTTGTCGATCACATCTGTCGGGATGTGACGACGGCCATCTTGCCACTTTATACCTAGGAACTGAATCTCCTGGGCAGGTCCTTTCACTTTGCTTCGCTTAATAGCAAAACCAGCACTCAGAAGAATTTGGATCATTCGCTCTCCCTTTGTAAAGACTTCTTCTGCTGTATCACCCCACACAATGATGTCATCAATGTACTGCAGGTGCTCAGGAGCACTGCCCTGTTCCAGTACAGTTTGGATCAACCCATGGCAAATGGTCAGGCTGTGTTTCCACCCCTGGGGCAAACGGTTCCAGGTATACTGAATGCCCCTCCATGTGAAAGCAAACTGTGGCTTACATTCTTTGGCCAAAGGAATGGAAAAGAAGGCATTAGCAATGTCAATGGTGGCATACCATTTGGCCGCTTTTGACTCCAGTTCATACTGGAGTTCTAACATGTCCGGCACAGCAGCACTCAGTGGGGGTGTGACTTCATTCAGGCCACGGTAGTCCACCGTCAGCCTCCATTCTCCACTGGCTTTACGCACTGGCCATATGGGGCTGTTAAAAGGCGAGTGAGTTTTGCTGATCACTCCCTGGCTCTCTAGTTGACGAATTAACTTATGAATGGGGAGCAAAGAATCCCTGTTGGTGCGATACTGCCGCCTGTGCACCGTTTTTGTAGCAATCGGTACTTGTTGCTCTTTTACACGCAGCAGCCCCACAACAGATGGATCTTCTGACAGGCCAGGCAAAACAGACAGCTGCTTAATGTTGTCTATGTCCACAGCAGCTATTCCAAAGGCCCATCGATACCCCTTAGGATCCTTGAAATGCCCCCTTCTGAGATAATCAATACCTAGTATACATGGAGCCCCTGGGCCCGTCACAATAGGATGTTTTTGCCAGTCCTTACCAGTGAGGCTTATCTCAGCCTCCAACACAGTCAATTCTTGAAAACCCCCCGTCACTCCAGAAATATGGATTGATTCTGTCCCTTGGTGACTCGAGGGCATCAGAGTGCACTGTGCACCAGTGTCCACCAGTGCCTTATATTTCAGTGGTTCTGATGTGCCAGGCCATCGAATCCACACAGTCCAATATACTCTATTATCCCTTTCCCCCTCCTGACTGAGGGCAGGGCCCCCCTATTCATTACCTGTGGTAACTGGAGCAACTGCACTGGTGGTTGATCTGCTTTGTAATTCTTTCACCCAGGCTCGTAGTACAGGAGTAGGTTGACCGTGCCACTTCCCCATGTCTTCTCCATGGTCACGTAGGTAATACCATAAGGCAATTCGCGGTGTATTACCCCTTGCTTGAGCCGGAGAGCGTTTGCTTCTAACAGCTGAGATCTTTGATGGTGCACGTGAGAAGGAAGGTTCATCGTCTTTAGTTAGGTGGGCTCGGATCATCTCCTTCATCTCCTTCATCTCCTTCATTAGACTCTTGATTATCCTGATCTTCATCAAGCGTCTCTGATACTGCTACAGGTTTGTCACGGTTAATCAGTTGAGACACTTGCTCCGTCATCATTCTTGATATAGCAGCAACGGCAGCATGAATTGGGGACAGCAATTGTTCGTAGTTTTGGAGCGTAACAATTAATTCATAAACTAAGGGCGTTCTCTGTTGTTCGTTGAATCTGTCACACGCTGACATTAGTGTGGAGGCATATTTGTCCGGTGCTGTTGTCACGATTTTCTGCCATATCTCAGGCGTTGTCCTCACTTTTTCAGGGTCGCGGTTTTGGTGTGGGTGGTTAGGAACAAAGTCAGGGTCATACAACATTTCCACCACGCCTATTTCCCTCAAATACTGGATACCCTTTTCAACTGTATCCCATTTTTTCATCGCAATCTTCAAGCCATTTTTGAAGGGATACTTTTCCTTCACGGCTGTTAACACTCGTTCCCAGAGGGAGGCAGCCTCATCCGAACATCGACTAATTCCTCTATCAATAGCTGGATCTCTGGCAATGGCACCTAGTTGGCGAGCTTCATTACCATCCAGAGACAAGCTATGGGCCCCACTGTCCCAACAGCAAACCAACCAGGAAACAAGAGTTTCATTCGGGCGCCGTGTGAACTCCTTTCTTGAACCTTGGATTTCAGTCATCTTTAGAGGCCGGCGAGTAGTAATAGAGACTTCCTCTTCATCACTCTCTTCTGCACGTCTTTTAGTTTTTCCTTTTGCCTTTCGCGATGGTGGTGGTTCTGAGGAGGGCCCCTCGCCTGGATCTTCCTCCTCCTCCTCCTCTTCTTCTCTTTTTCGTTCAAGACGCGAAGACACTCGTTTCCATTTCTTGCCCTCCACAGGAGCAACTGGTATTGTTACTGGTGTCTCCTGTGATCGATTAGATTTGACTTGGGGATTTTCCCCTTTGGCTTGAACCTCAGCTCGGAAACTCTCTCTCTCCAGAATGGTATAATATAGGGCACGGTAAGCACAAGCCAAACCCCAAATAAGTTGTACCTCCTTAGATTTATGTAAGCCGCATAGTCCCTGACTCAAATATTGGCTTAGTTTCTCAGGATCCCACAGGTGTTCAAGAGTAAAATCCCATGACACTGCGGGTCCCCATGCTTCTAAGACCTTTCCTAAACCTCTCCATATTCCCTGCCAGTCATCATTCTCTAGTTTTGGAGAAGACTCCTTATTACGAATGCGTTGGAGTACATTCAGGAGAATTGATGACACGAACAACAACAACAACATGAGTATTAATTCAAGACTCGTAAAACGTTTGACAAACCGAGAAGAAAACCCGGAGACTGGTCTGAACATCGTGTTGTTTGTAAAATTAGCTATTCCATTTGGGATGTAGCTGTTTGTGAAATTAGCTACTCCATTTGGGATGTAGTTGTTTGTCAAATTAGCCATTCCTTCTGGGATGTAGATGTCAAAGTTCAAATCATACCACATTGCAAGTAGGTAAAACATAGGTGTCTCCATCAGTGCCCTTAGGTAGTTATATATGAATGCAATTCCACAACACGTAAGTGTGAGATGGATTATTGGCCAGTAGGTTGTGAGTAACACCATTGCTTTAAATCCTTTACCCAGCACCCCCACGATAACGAGTGGGTTCATCACTGGTGCTTGCTAAAAAGGGGTTAATGAATTGAAGCTAACAAGAGGAGGAAAAAAAAAAAGAAAAAAAGGCACTACCCAGACTGAGTAGTGCTCAAAGTTTACAAATATCCCAGAACACTGGCAGTACGCCTAATCTTTCAAGGTCAGGTTTTCCAGCACAGAAACCTGAACTACTGATAATGCTCCCTAACGAAGCTCTCTAAGAGCAGAGAGAAAAAGAGATTCGTTCTAAAAGCTAAAAAGCAGTGTGCCCCACGTTGGGCGCCAAAAATCTGTCACGGATTTGACCAGATCAATCTATGTCCGTGACAGGGGCGACA
>NW_024964797.1:0-12441 GCF_019238085.1 Lagopus leucura
CGACACATGGAGGTTCAGGTTCCTGACAGACATGGGGAGCCTGACCACCAACGTAGACTTTCACTTCCCGCCGCTTTTCCCCCCCCCCAAAAAAAGTTCCATTGTAGTTCATCGCCTGTTAGTGTTGTGATTTATTCCTTTTTTAAATTATTATTTTTTATTTTTTTTTGCTTTCTCATGGTTTCTCAACAATCCAGAAGCTCAGACACCCAACCATATTACATAACTAGTACTCTTCAGAATGGAGGTCATAGACATGAACTGAGTTTCCTTGGCAGATGAGTGCTATATTTTGCATCTGCTTGGATCATCTATCATTAATTCATGTCTCATGTCTTGCAATTGTTTCTCAGTCGTACTTTTTCTTCTGTCGTCTGTTCAGTCTGTAAAGACTAGTATGCATTAGAGTAGGTGCTCTTTCTATGCCTCCAAGGAAATGAAATGGCAATTCCTATGGAAGACAGACTTGCAGGTAGTCACTTGTGGACTTCTAGATGGTTAATTACTGAAGAAGGAAGTGCTTCAGTTTTTAATAGCAACTACAGCAACACAATAACAAGAGAACTGTGCTCTTAGCAAAGAGAAAGCGGTGAGAAATGAAAACATCTTTTTTGTCTTTCTTGTTTACATTTATCTTTTTTTTTCCTCTTCCTTTCTTCTCCTTTTTCTTCTCCCTCTCTCTTGTTATCCTTTTCCCTTTTTCCTTTCCCTTTTTTCTTTCCTTCCTGTTCTCCTTCTTCTTTCTCCTAAATTATTTGCCTATTTGTTTCCAACATAGAATCATAGAATCATAAAATTATAAAATAATTATGTTGGAAAAGATCTCTAAGATCATCATGTTCTGTCACCCACCAAATGTTAATATTGTTCACTAAATCATATTCCTTAGTACCATACGTACACATCTGAATATCTCCAGGATTTATGCTTCAAATACCTACCTGGGCAACCTGTTTCTATATATCACCACTGTTTCAGAGAATTGTTTTCCTAATATCTGACAGGAGCGTCTCCTAATGCAACATGAGACCATTCCCTTCAGTCCTATTAGTAGTTGCACAGAAAAAGAGACTGATTCCCCACCTTGCCACTGGTAAGCCTTCTCCAGAATAAACAATTCCAGTTCCCTCACATGCTCATCCTGAGACTTACACTCTAGACTCCTGACCAGCTTTGTTGCCCTTCTCCAAGGCCTCAGCGTCTTTCTTGTAACAAGGGACCCAAAACTAAACGCAGTACTCAAGATGCAGCCTCATCAGTACTCAATGCAGGGATATGATCACTTCCCTGCACCTGATGATTACACTGCTTCTCATACAAGCCAGAATGCCATTGGCCTTCTTGGATTCCTGGACACACTACTGGCTCATGTCCATTCAAGTGCTTACCAGCACACCTAGAGCCTTTTCCTCTGCACAGCATTCCAGTCACTCTACCCCAAGCCTGTAGCATTGCGTGGGGTTGTTATGACCAAAGTACTGGGTCTGGCATTTGTCATACAATTGACCTCAGCCCATCCACCAAATCTATCAAGATTTCTCTGTCAGGCCTTCCTATCTTCAGGTAAATGAACAGTTTTCCCCAAAACTTCCCCATAGCAGGTTATTTACTTTAGAAATAAAGAGAAAATTTGTCTACAATATTCTTGAATCTCCTCATCAAACACACTAATTTGATGCTTTTATTACTTTCTCCTTATTATTTGCATAGTTTTTTCAGGTCGTACATCCTGTATATACTCTCCTTTGTTCTTCAAGCCCATTTTTCTCTGCTCTTCCTCCATTCCTTATTTTTATCATTTTTTTACCTGTGACTTCTTATTCTGAACTTCCATCCAGATATTGTTCACGATTTATGTTGATACTGCTATTGGTATATCTACATAAACAATGAATTGGCACTACTCTGTCAAAATAAATTTGAGTATACATAGATAACCTGATATTTTCCTGAACCACACAGTCTTCACTGCATGCACAGGATGGTATCATTCTTGTTGTGAATGTGTACAGCTCATTAGAATTTCAGTCTTTTAAGAGCATCGCTGGAGAAATTGCTGTGTACATCCAGAGTTATTACATTTCTACATTAACAGCTTGAACAGAATTGCTCACAGGATGAGGCTTGCTCCATTTTGGTTGTAGAGGAAAGCATGCTGAGAAGCTAGGGAAGGTGTTAACATTAACAACAGTTTCTTAGACAGAGATCTTGAATGGGATTCATTTACATATCTAAAGGGGTCTAGCGCCGTGAGTGATGCTTCACGGTTTCTGAAACATCTGCACAGGAGTGAAAGAATTTATAGGGGATTTGAATTCTTTGGCAAGCAACACATGGGTAAGTGGGATATTCTAAGACTTCTAAAATTACTGTAAGCATTTAAGCCATTGAACGACATTAAGTAGCTGAGACTTCATTCTATCAGTGTTATTGTACTCATTGTGTCTGTTATCGTTTCCAAGGAAATAAATAGGAAGTATTAGTTTTGGAGTATGTATGCATAATATATATAGACATTCTGAAAGAAGCACATAAATATTTTTAAGCAGCTCTTTATGGAACTTTTTTTTTTTTTTTCTTTCAATCACAGTTGCAACTAGCTGCAATTGATGAGAAAATGAACGTGGGATGTTGATATTCAAATATTTGCTCAACAGAGAATAGGGAAATTGTTTTTACCATTAACAATACTGCTATTAACCAAACTATAGAGAACATTTTTGCGAAGTTGGCCATCAAATGAATTTCATCAGTTTCTGTACAAGAGAATGCACCCGTTCTAATAGGTGTTTTAATAGATAAAGTAGTCTAGTTAGGTGCTTGTTCCAATTCCTGTTGTACAGTAATGAGATAAACGTAATAAAATTTATCCTCCAGTGATTGTAGTATCTGTGCACAAGGAGTTATTTTATCTGTCAAGTAAATGGGTAAGTGGATGAAAAAAATTCTATACTACTTGCTTCATGAATGCCTAATAGAAGGAAGGTATAAAAACAGTATTTGGTGAAAATTATTTAGCAAATTTATACTTCAGTTAAGGCTAATGATTGGAATAGCACTCTTATTAGTTATAACCTGAGGAATACAAAACTTTGTAATAAACAAAAACCATTGCTTAATATTATTCTTATTACTTCTATCTATGATTCTACCCATCCTACCTTAGTGCAAAAAATCATCACTTTGGCAAGACTCTCATGAGCACTTTGGATTTTTTTGTTGGTTTAGATAGTCTTTAAAAGACAGTTCTAATTTTGGAATTGAAATCCAACAGTGACCTTTTTGAATGCAATGAGCACATTTATTAATATTAATCCCATGTTATCTCTTGAATTCCTCCTGCTCACATTTGCAACAACCCAACTACCCTGAACTAATTTTAAGGCTTAAGAATACCTAGCAGCATTATTCATTATAAGAATTAAAACAAACTAACAAAAAAAAAAAAAAAAAAAAAAAAAAAAAAAAAAAAAAAAAAAAAAAAGCAAAATCATATTTTTAATATATATTTTATTTCATAAAGATTCAATGAATTACAAAATGATACAATTTGTACTTACTAAAATACAAAGTCAAAAAGTGGAAAAAGAAAAAAAAGGATTCATGAATATTTTAATGAATTACATTGACAATGTCTGAAAACTTATTCCTGGGAGTCATGTTATTTACAGTTTATTTTTGGTAACTTGGAATTAGTTATGTATTAGTTATGTTCATAATCCCCCAAAACTTTCATTTACTTTGGTGCAATTATGAATTTCTTGGAAAAGCCTATTATTTGCTTATTCTTACATGCTACATTTCTGCAGAAAATAGCTGTATTTGTGGTAATGAAGTCGAGATCCTAATTCACAGTCTTTCCATTGAGAATGCAGACTAAATAGAATACATGGGAAAGAAAATCACTTTCTATTTTCCTCAATTTTCTCTTCAGATCTTTGCTAAAAGAGGACCAGTCTGAGCGTAAAAGCAAATCTACTATGATGCTGCATTATGTTTCTGTGCCTGGTACTCTCTTCATGTTTGTTAAAAGCATCTCCTCTGCTGAAGGGCTCTGTTGTAATTATATGGCAACATAAGGAAAGCAGAGACAGCATTAGGTTACAGACTTAATACTAGTCTAAAAAAATGAAGTAATAATTTTACTTGTTAGTATGGGAAGTATTCAAATAAGAAGCAGAAGGTGAAAGTTATCAGCCTTGCAAAGAAGGAAAGATATATTAGATGTGTATTTTTGACTTTTTTTTTTTTTTTTTTTTTTTTTTTTTTTTTTTTTTTATCCCAAAGCATTTTCATAGGTTTTTCAGTGATTTTTCTTTATTAGAAAAGAATAGCAAAATGATGTGCATCTCCACGAGTCTCTGGAACTCATCATAAAATGTGATTTATTTGTTGAATTTCGAAGACTGTAATTGTGATCAATACTGAATTCATATGATAAAAAAAGGAATCAAAGGTAGTGAAGACATACTGTGGAACTCAATATCCAAAAAAATAACTAACAAAGTAATATGATTATTGGCTCTGCCATAGTCAGAAATTTCACAAAGCAAGGACTGGAAGATCAGTCTATAAAGAATAAACTACTTGGCAGGAATTAAGATATATTCATTTCATAATTGCTCTCTGCCTTCATTGATGATGATTCAGTTAAATTCTATTAAAGGCAATATAGTTTATTTTGTGGATAGAATCACTGTACCTCTTAAGGAAATAAACATTTAATGGTTAATCAAGCAGAAGGAGTGTCAGCAACTGACTCCTGTGGTAGACGAGAGCAAGTGATGCCTTCTTGTCAGTCAGGAAGAGAAATTAGATACTCTTCCTTGGCTTCATGAAAAATTGCTGAAAGAGTACACAGGTATAAAGGAGAGAGGAAAGATTTACGTCTGAATTAACCTCAAAGTTAGATTTTGAATTAAATTCAATGCAATACAAATCTAAGTAAGAACCAGGGACTGGAGCTTTGAAAGGTTTCAATCAAATTGTTAATTGAATTCTATATGGAGGAAGTGAAATGGTCTTGTTAAAGCAAGCTTAAATTAATATTTGGGATCTCTTCTTTTGGTTTCTACCTAGTCATTCCAACAAATTCTTTAGATTCATTATTTACATTGGATATTTTTATATAAATATGTTTATTTTCTACTAGACTATTTTTAGAGTAGCTTTTTGTTTCAAGAAATCTGAAAGTTTTTCACAGAATCATAGTATCCCTGAAGTTGGAAAAAAACCTCCAAGATCATCCAATCCAACCATCCACTTACTACCAATATTTCCCCAGTAAATCATGCCCCTTAATTTTATCCTTTTTAGAATAATTATTCCAAAAATGAAAACTTCTGGATGCTTCTGTGGTGACCATGTGTTCATCCAGATATTTCAATAATGACAAAATTTTTATTTTGATGCCTGGGCCATTTTGTATCTTTCTGCTTCAGCTTTGCTAAGTGCAGAAAATAGGAAAATCTACAAGGAAGATGTATCTTCTCATTAGACAGAAAATATCTCATAGCAAGAAAAAGGGCAACACACCTGAAGCTTGAGTGACCCAAGAGACACAGAAAAACTCAGAAAATAATATTAGCCAAATTAGGGGAATATCTTATGGTTTAAGTAACCAAACACATATCAAGTAATGCAACAAATGATTAAAGCAGCAGTCTTTACAAATTATTTCAAATATATTCATATAAAGTATTGAGTCCATACTGAATGCACTAATTACAACTTAGTCTGGGTAAATTTTATTGAGAGAAAATAATAATGAAAAAAAGTAAAGAAAAAGCATATATCTTCATGAATTCTTTGATTTGTGTTTCTGGAATAATCAACATAATTTATAGAAATAATTTCCTTCAAAGGGTAATATTTTTCCTATCATTTCTCTTCAGCTACATCATCTTCTTAATTTGTTCTACATTATTATTATATATGGGAATAATATAGATCAGCTACACATTGCTGATGAAGATGTGATAAGTTGAACTAATTTTTTGGGAGTTTTACTTTAGATTTTTGACCCCAGTAGGCAATATCATTTTAATATGATAAATAAACAAAATAAATATTTTTTCTCAAATACAGAACTTATTATTTTCTATTCTTACTCAAATATTTAGGTTGCTCTGAAAGTAATACCTCCAATTTATTTGCATGGAAGCTACACTAGCAATAGGGAAGACAATAGCAATTTTTAATGCAGGAAAGTCTTAGTGGCAAAATTTCAACATAGTCACCACTATTACCAATGTATTTTCACCAGTGATTAACAAGAGGCTGCATGCTGTGTTTATACAGGTCTGCACCAGCGAAGATGACCCACTGTCACCATTATCCATTATCAAAACACACCACTCACCACATCATTGTACTCACACACACTGCTTTTTTCCCCATAAAGATGTTCAGCAAGCACTGATTAATAACAATAGGTGCTGTTTTTTTCTGCATGGAGGAATAAATGACATATATCTTCTTCATCTGCACTTCCATGTCAGACATCATCTTGTTAGACTGCACCTCTGCTGCCATCTATTGCACAGGAACAGAATTTAATGGAATCTTGGTGGGCAGACTCTACTGCCATGTTAGCAACAACTGCCTCCAATGTCATGGGCCAATACAACAAAATAGGAGGCTTTATTTTTGGAGTTGCACTTATATATACTTCTCTATGTTAGTGGAGCAGGAACAGAGTACATAATTTAAAATCTAGCAGAAAGAGGAAGAGTAAGGCTGTATAAATTTTGACCAATGAAGTATGGAAATAAACTAAAATCCTTGGTGAAGAGAATACATTCTCAATTTTTAAAGATCCTCTTCTAGATGTGCACACCTGGTTTTACAGTTTACATTTTTAGATATAGAGAGAAAGCAATAAATTTTTCACCTTTCCATAATCCCTTACACAGAAAATGTGTACTACTGGTGAAAGAGATGCTTGGTATTAAAGTTGGAAATGCTATTTTCTCTTAAATTTATTTTTAAAAACCTCTGTGAAACTAACGTAATTTCTTAAAACAATTTTTAATACATTGCAGTATGACAGATGCTGTTAGAGTAGTTAAAAACAGTTAAAACTATGTAGAGATTCAGCTAATTAACATGCAGAGTAAAAAAAAGTTCAGACTAATATTGGCATTACTTTCTGTGGGAAGTAAGAAATGCTTTCTTTTTGGTCATCCAAAATAGTATTGTTAATCTTACTTATACTAACATGTTGCATTTCCAAATGCATTCTAGTGTCCAGGCACTACTTTTTCACCTTGGTTGCAAGTATTTGTTTTACTCTTTAATTAAAACTGATTTTAAAGAATTCAAGAGAAGAACATATCTCATCTGAATACAAGATAGATCTTCATTTATCTCAATGATTTTGTTGTACTGATAGTTCATGAGACTCTTCCAGCATTCGAGAGCTTTAAACAATTAAAAAGCATCTCTAGCCAAGTTTAAACTAAGTTTGTACCGGACTTCATGATTCAAATTTGCTGTCACTTGCTATAAATTCCAGCTTTCTTCTTGACATAAGCAATCAGAACAATTAAGAAATAAATAAGAATGAAAGAAGTAATATGACAAATTTTTCACAAATGAAAAAAAAAAAAAAAAAAGAGAGAAAGAAAAACTGTAAAATGTCAAACGACACATTTCTTGATGAAAACCTGCTTAAGGAAACTGACCAGTATTAGTTGGGTGCTATACCTCACATAGCAAGCTTCATTATATGGTAAGGGTTTGGGGTTTGTTGTGACAGAAGCACCAATATTTCAAAATCTGTATTTAAATATTTTAAATGAAGAATGACTTTTAAAACATCATCTAATTCTCAGAAGTTAAAGCTTTGCTTTTAGATTTTTTCTTTTCTCTTTTTTCTTTTCTTTTTCTTTTTTTCTTTTTTTTTTTTTTTTTATTTTTCCTAGTAATATATAACAGCAGGATGAACAGAAAGGCATGCAGCTAAAGTAATGATTAAAAGTAAACTTCAATGCTTAATTTCAAATTGAACCAAGAAACTTTAAAGAGAAATAATAAATTCATTATTTTTCAAAACAAATATCAAACAAAAGTATCCTGTTTTAATAAAAACATAAGACTTTATGTCATTATTGTAATTTATCATTCATGATGCATTCTTTATCTGAAAAAAAAATAGAAAAACTTTTTACTACTTATGGTTTAACAATGTTAGTATTCAAAAATTACTCTTCGTTTACGGAACATCGGAATGCTGACAAATTTTTCTTTAAAAAATTATACTTTGGTCTTTGTTGTTTTAATTCAATCCTTCTTTATATTCAACTCAGTAAAGCTCTAAGTACATTTACTGTAAGATATATTCATATGAGCCTTACTCCAGTAATAATGCCTCCTATTTTATTATATTGGTCCACGATACCAGAGGCAGATGCTGGTGGAATGGCAATATAGGTTGAACCTTTCCACCAGTATTCCATTACATTTTGTTGCTGTGTTACAGAGAAGAGCAAAAGGACACTGTGACAAAATGGCATCTGGCATGAAAGTGCATATGAAGCAAAAGTGTGTGAATCCATGCAGAAAAATTGGCATTTATTGACATTAATCAATGCTTGCTGAATATTTACAGAGACTAAACAGCGGATGTCAGCACAATGTATGGTGGTAGGTAGTGCATTTCATTAGTGGTGACAGTGATGAAAAAGAAAAAAACACATCCTGGTTTCTCATGCACAGATATCATATTATGAAAGTATGAGTCTTTTAATGCAATGGCATGAATCACAAATTATGAACAAGGAACTGAATACTGACTTCAATGCATTAGAAATGATGGTGGCAACATTCAGGTATCTCAAAGTTTGCATCAGGTGCCCCATTGAATGCTCACAGAGGAACAAAATGAACAACATACTCAGGTTTGTCAGGACATATTGAATCCATATGAAGAGGACAGTTTCCTGGGTCACATCATTACTTGTGATGTGTCACTATTATAATCCAAAGTCAAAATGGTAGTCCATGCAGTGGCAACACATCAATTCCACATCTAAAAAAGAGTTCAAGATGTAGCCCTTAGTGGGTAAAGTGATGTATACTGTCCTAAGGGATAGGAAAGGGTGATTCTTCTAGATTTCCTGGAATCCAGACAAACCATTAATTCTGACTGCTGCATCACAATACTGGCCTAGATGAATACTCAAACTTCCAGAGTCAGGGCAGAGAAGACAAACTTCCTCTTGAAACAAGATAACTTCTTGTTCAATATCAGTTTGAAGAGTGAAGCACATTTCCAATCTTGACTGGACTGTCGTATCACACCCACTGTATTGCCTGGGTTTGGCATTGTCTGATTTCTGTCTGTTTGAGCTGGTGAAATATGGTCTCTGTGGGCAACATTATCCTAGCAACGATACATTCATATAGTTGTAAAACAGTGGGTCACCTCTTCTGATGTGGATTTTGACAGGCGTGGCAAGCAGGCTCTTAATCATTGTTGGTGAAAAAGTATAGCGAATGTTGGTGACTACATAGAAAAAATGTTCTGTAGCTGAGAATTCACTCTACCAAATTCTATAGGTGCTGCAGTTTCCATGGAAATAAGTAGGAGGCATTACTTGCAGCGTTACCTATGAATGCTGAGGGTCAGACAGTTCCAGTTTTTAGATATCAGACCTGCAACTGAAATCCTAATACAACATTGCCTTTCAAAAGTTACAGTTTGCAGATAATGAGAGCATGCTCTATAACTAACTAAAAGTTCGTGTTTCTCATTAGCAGAACCTTTCTCATTAGATGAATCCTCTCTCAGAGGAGACTGTGAGGTCACAAAAGTGCTTACTGACATTTTATATCACTATTTAGTCTTTCATATGGAATGCACAGCTAGCTTTAACAAAATATCTGTAGAAATAAATTTTACTGAAAGTTGTAGGTTTTGTACACTGCTTCTTAGCATCTATTTCCTGGTTACATTCTCCTCAGTGTTTTGGCCTTTTGCATAGAGTGATTAGTCTGATTTTGTAAGCTAAGTAACGCGCTAAATGTAATATAGCTATTTTTTTAGAAACAGCATAGCAGATTCATTCCAAATTTGAGTGATACATTCCTTATTTGGTAGTGGCCTGAATATCTGGGAGATACTTGATTGCCCAATTTATACTTACTCAGAACCTTTCCTCTAGAGAGAACTCAAAGGGTGTTCAATATTTTTTCCATCATTGCATAGACTACAAAGATGATTATATGCTGAGAACTGTAATTAAAAAATTTGATTTTGATAATGGTTTTCCTTTGCATAATTATAACTTCAAAGAGTGTGCCAGTTCTTAAAATTTACTAAAATATTTACTTAAATTTCAAATGAGATGTAACTAAAATAAGTGTTTCTAATCAGAATTACACTATTTTAGATTAATAATGGCTTTTTTATGAAATTGTCATTGGCTGATACTGCTCTATTCAGGACAATTTTTAACAGATCTCCCAGCTTATCTAAAAAGGCTGTATATTTTCTTTCTTGACATACTTGCAAATTTTGTCTTTCATTTGGAAATTCATTACTTATTAAATTATTATTATTTAGAAAATTGAAATATAAAAGAAATAATTCTGTTGAGTAGACACGATCCTTTAAAATTTTACTACTTCCAAAAATTTCAAAATTTTAATCTTTCAGATCTTACATAAGGTTTAGTCTATGTTTTGAAGAACTAGACTGCTGACATTAACACTCTGCCCTTGAATATTGTAATGTTTATGTTTACCTTAATATAACATCCAATGTTGCTTGTCTAAAAAAAGATGGTACATTTTTGCATCTAAATACAAATATAATTAAACTTTTCTAGAAATATCAAAAAATTCCACTGAATTATATTGTTTGAATGTGTTTAACATTTCTTACTATTTGTTCTTTTGTATTTTTTTTTAATTCTAATGTGAATATCAAGTGAACATTAACAGTACAGTAAGTACTAAATATATTACTAAAATTATCTTCAGCTATTAACTCCTCCTTTTAGCTGCTGTTTGTAATAAGTATTTAGGTGTTTTCCTCTCACTGTCTATCCCTGTCTTTACCACCTGCATCAGTCTATTAATCAACATCACTCCAAACCTATAAGATCCAGATCCTTTGGGCAATTCACACACTAATTTTCTGTAAAAAGCAATGAAGAAAGGAAGAAATATTCTTTATTGATCTCCAACACTTTAATCAATTAAAGTTTTAATTTTTATTTGAAAACCGAAAATAAAAGAATTGCTATCAAGAGTTAATTCATCTTTCACAAAGAGACTTTCTCTGCAATATAGAAACAATACTAGTACTATTTATAAAATACAGTTCCTTATAAAACTGAAAAAAAAGAGGTATAGACAAACACAACAACAACAAAAAAAGCAATAACTAATTAGAAAACCTCAGTACTCTTTCTCCACAGAGCTGTACAGCTGTTAAAATAGAAGTATAACTAATTATCTTTCTAGACTGTCAGAACGTTCAAAGTATAACCGAAGTTTATTTAACAAAGTGGTCTGCTCTGCTTCTGAAATGGGAAACTAGAGAAATGGGTATTAAAAATGGCTGTGTTCTGATGATGAACAGTGTGTCAGACAGGTACAGTCTAGTCAGAAAGATATATTTCAAGAACAGAAAAGTATAGCTGTACTTGACTTTGCAATAGTTCTGTTACAACAGGACCAGATTTCCAAAATTCCAGTTTAGGTAGTTTTTTTTTTACATGAGATTATTGAATTACAGAACAGTAAATATCAGAATTGACTTCAGAATGTCATCTGATCCAATCTCTCTGGTCAAGTTTTTTCTCTAGGAAGATGTAACTTCCTCAACAGATCAAGCGAAAGAGCAATTTTTATTTTATTTATTTATTTACTTTTTTTGTCATGAAAACATAGTTTAGATATAAGCTAAGTTTAACAGAGAAGGAAAAAAAAAGTTATAAACTCATATATAACAAGGAAGTCTGAATGTATAAATGTCAGTCCGGAATAATGAAGAACAAGTTCTTAAGAGCTTTAGGATCAGAACAGAGCTGGCAGCTCTTTAAAGGACACTCTGCTATGAAAACAAGATGTCTCCATTCCCTAGCAGAAGAAATCAAGCAGAAGAAAAAGTCACCATAATAGCTGAGCAAGGACCTGCAGCTCAGTTGATGGAAAAGAGGGATATGTACAGAAAGGAGGGTTGTGAAGACTGGGAAGAATAAAGGCTAGTTCAGATGCAGCTGAACTTAGAGGGGGTGTGAAAAATAAGAAGAAGGGGTTCTACAGTTACGTAGGCAGGAGGAGACAGACCAAGGACAATGTTCTGCATCTGATAAGCGGGGATGGAGAAGAGGCTTTCTGAAACAAGATGAGGTAGTAAGTGTTTTTCCTCAGTCTTCACTCATGGTCAGGCTCCCCATGTCTGTCAGGAACCTGAACCTCCATGTGTCG
>NW_024964798.1:0-3226 GCF_019238085.1 Lagopus leucura
GTTAACTGGATGTAAAACTAAAGCCAATTTGGTTTACATTAACTGGATGTAAAACTAAAGCCAATTTGGTTTACATTAAGTGAATGTAAAGCTAAAGCCAATTTGGTTGAAGTCAATTGAATGCACACGCTGAAATCAGCGCAACTCTCAAAATGGCCACAAAGGGGCACGAGTCTGAAAGTGGGCAGGAAGGAACGCAGATGGCATCAGAAGGAAGCGTTGATTGGCCTGGGAACAGAAGGGCCCTCAGGAAGGGTGCGGGTGGGTTGGATCGCTGGGCTGAAGCTGATGGGATGAACTGCAATGAGACCGAGTGCCGCATCCCACACACTGCCTGCGATGACCTAGGTGGGGGCTTGTGGCAGAGTGACAGGAAGATCGTGGAAAGGGAACGGAGCGGGGATTCGGGTAACGGCTCAACAGAACTGAGCTGGCGGTGAGTGTGGGAGGCCAGGAAAGCCAATGGCATCGCAGGGGGGAAGTCATCGACTGGAAGCACTGAAGGCATCTTCTCCTGTAATACAGAGACATGCTTTAGAAGGAGGAACGCTGAGACCCAAACTGTGCTCACCGTCAGCCCACCCCCACAAAATGTGGAAGCCAAACACCGCTCCAAGAAATAGCTTCAGAGTAAGGTTAGGAGTACTTAACAGGGAAGGTACTATGGTTAGGTACATCAGGATTAGGGTTAGAGTGACCGTTAGGGAAGGCCAAGGCAAAGGCAGGAGCAAAAGGCGAGGAGAACAGCCGAGGGAACGCCAAAACAGAGGGCAAAGGCAAAGGGATGGGAAAGGCTTGGAGAATGCCAAAAGTCACGTCAGAGGTCAGGCCAAGGAGAAGGCCTCAGAGAACGCCATAACAGAGACTAAAGAGATCAACGCAGAAGGCCAAAATGGAGGGCAAGGTCCGTGAGAACGCTGCAGGGAAGGCCGATGCAGAAGGTCAAGGGCAATGGCCAAAGAGAATGCGGCACTAAAGGCCAAAACCAAAGGCAAAGAGAATGCTGTAGGAGGAGATGCCAAAACAAGGGGCCAAAGGGAATGTGGCAAAGAAGGTCGGCAGCAATGGCCGAAGAGAACATGGAAGGGAACGCCAAAACCGAAGCCAAAGAGAACGCCGCAGGGAACGCCAGAACAGGAGGCCAAAGGGAATGTGGCAAAGAAGGCCAAGGGCAATGGCCAAAGAGAACGCAGCCACGAACGCCAGAACTGAAGGCCAAAATAATGTTGTAGGGAACGCCAGAACGGGAGGCAAAGGGAAAGTGTCAAAGAAGGCCAAGGACAAAGGCCAAGAGAATGTGGCACAGATGGCCAAAGCCAAAGAGAACACAATGAAGATGGCCAAGGGAAGGGCAAGTGGCCAAGAGAATGCCACAGGGATCACCAAAACAGGAGGGCAAGAGAACACAGCAGGAAAAGCCAAGGGCAAGGAGAACACTGCAGCAAAAGGCCAGAAGCAAGGGGAACACAGAAAGAAAAGGACAGGCAGCATTCAGGGCACCATGAAGTACAGAAATGAGTTCTGGGAACCCTACCTTGTGTCTCACTAAGTAATAAGTAAACACTGGGGGGTGTATTGCCCTTACCTGCTGGGCAGACAATTACCAGCCAGCAAAGTGGGGTTCCCGGGCATTTCAGGAAATGCAGATTCTGGTTTCTTGCTGTTGCCGTGAAGAGCCAAGCATCTCCATGCTGTCCTTAAAGTGCTCAGGAGCACCACAGCTCTGCTGCCACCTGTGGGACACAACGCAGTAATGAAGGCACTGCCCCGCATGTGTGGGGCTGCGCCCTGAGCACAATGCTGTAATGATGGCACAAGGGTTATAATTAATTATAATTATAATTAACATTAGGGATATAATTAATGCTATTGATAGGTTTGAAGTTACAGTTAGTTTAACATCAGTATTCTGCACTACAATCACAATTAAGGTTATTTGACAGAAAACATGGGGCATTATTTTTACAGCAGCATTCAGGTTAAGAGACATTTTTAATACCGGGTTAAGGGTTTGGTTTACAGATACACTGCAGGTTAACACAATTATCGTTAGAACTCCCATTCAGCTGTGGGTTCAGGTCAAGGTTAACATTAACGCTGCCTCCCAGCTAATCCCAGAGTGCTGAAGGCAGAGGCAAGCAGAACTCCCAGGGCAGGCAAAGGGAAGCAGAACTCCCAGGGAAAATCAAGGTAAATGCAAAGCAAACAGCCAAGCTAAGGCAAGGACAAAAGCAAAGAGAGCACCCAACGGAAAGCCAAGGTGAGGCCAAAGCAATGGGAAAGGCCAAAATATACAGCCAAAGAGAACACAGAAGGAAAGGCCAAGGGCAAAGGCCAAGAGAACGCAGCACAAAATGCCAAAACAGAAGGCCAAGGGAACATGACATGGAATGGCCAGGCAAGGGTAGAAGAAAACATGGCAGGAAGTGCCAAAATAGGAGGCCAAAGAGAACGCAGCAAAGAAGGCCAACGCAGAATGTGGCTGGAACACCAAGACAAGAGGTCAAAGAGAATGCCGCAGGGAATGCCCAGGCAAGGGCCAAGAGAACGTGGCAGGAAATGCCAAAACAGAAGGGCAAGAGAATGCTGCCGGGAACGCCAAAATCGAATGCTGAAGAGAATGCGGCAACAGAAAGCCAAGGGCAATGGCCAAGAGAACGTGGCATGGAACACGATAACAACAGGAGGGCAAGAGAATGCCCAGACAAGGGCAAGGGCCAAGAGAATGTGGAAGGAAATGCCAAGGATGATGGCCAAGAGAACATGGCAAGAAACGCCAAAACAGGAGGGCAAGAGAATGGCCAGACAATAGCAATGGCTAAGAGAACACAGAAGGAAATGCCAAAACAGGAGGATGAGAGAACGCAGCATGGAACGCCGAAACTGAATGCTGAAGTGAATGTGGCAAAGAAAGCCGAGAGCAATGGCCAAGAGAACACGGCAAGAAACACCAAAACAGGAGGGCAAGAGAATGTAATAGGAACAGCAAGGGCAAAGGGAAGGAAAACACTGCAGTGAAAGGCCAGAGACAAGGAGAACACAGAAAGAAAAGGACAGGCAGCCTTCCAGGCACCATAAAGTGTAATTAAGAGCTCTGGGAGCACCGTGTTGTGCCATGCTATGGAGTGGATAAACACTGGTGGGTGAGCAGCATTACCTGCTGGGCAGACAATTACCGGCCAGCAAAGCAAGGTTCCGGGGCATTCCAGGAAACGCAGATTCCAGT
>NW_024964799.1:0-5205 GCF_019238085.1 Lagopus leucura
AAAAAAAAAGAGGAAAAAATGAATCAAAGCAAACAAAGGAAAACTTCTCCAAATCCAGCAAACTTGTGCTAACTCCTTATGAATTCCTGTAAATAAATAATAACAACCATTGAATTCACGTTGTCAGGTTTTTTTTCCAGGTGTTGAAAAAGCTGGTATCAATGGGACAGAAGCACGCAGCAGAGCCAAGGCTGGCTTGGAACGATTAACAGAGCAACGTGGAACAGCTGAGAAACTCTGTAGAAACACAGCAGTAACAGCTTCCCTGCCTGGCCTCACCACTCTGAGATTCCGTCCGGGTCGCCCAAGGCTTCTCAATATCTACTGGTCAGTTTTGATATCAAACAATTTGTGGTCAGCTCTTCCATCCACACAGGTACTGTGATAGCGAGGGGCTGCACAGCGTGTGGCAGCATCACTGTCGTGAGAGCTGCATTTCTGGGACCATTTGGGTTATTGTTAGCATCCTGTTAGCACCAAGCTCAGTCGCCCTTGGGACTGACGTTACCATCAGCATCACTTTCATGACAACTTCTCTGGGTATTTCTCAGGGCAGGTTTAGAGTGAGGCCTAATAGAATTATTTTAGAGTCGCCAGGATTATGATTAATGTGACTTCTAGTGTTAAGGTTATTGTTACTTGAAAGATTGTTTTCAGATAACGCTCAGGGTTAATGTTCTTTCTGCTACAAACTTAGAGAGTGATTTTTTTTTGGTGTGTTTTTTTTTTTTATTATTATTAAATTTTATTGCTATATTTGGAGTGGGCAATGATTTCAGAACCAAGGTAAGGGTTAGGATTAGAGTTCCACTGGAGGCTAATACAGTTATCTTCACAGCTCTTATGTGGGTTGGGGTCTGGGTCAAGTGTTTCACAAATGAAATGGGGGGGAGGGGGGAAAGAATTTATTGAAAACTGCAGATTTCCTTAATCTTTGCAGAAATAATATAATGGCCCATGTGAAACTCAAAACTGCCTCTTCGTGCAGAGACTGCCTTTAGATTTGCTAGGGCCTAAAACTGCCCATTTTATTGCATTTAAAAAAAAATGCGAGAATAAAACTTGGAGTGCATTAAAGGCATTTGTGAACAAAGATACTAAAATATGAACAAGGCAGGCTGAGAGAACACTAATATGGCCCTGCGCTTTCTGCTAATGCACCTTCATTCCATGCTCATTAGATTTGCTCAGTAGTTAGATTTTGGTGTGTGGATGTTTTAAAACAACCTAACTCACCTGGGGAAACAAACAAATTAAAAAAAGCATGACAGCATCAATTCGATTCGATCACTTTTTAGAGATAAAAGAAACGGGTAAAGAAGAGAAGTTTATCTTGGTTTTCTGAGTCTCTTCGCCACCCCTCGCCCCCCTTTCTAACGTTGTGTTTTTCTCCTATCGTACAAGAGGAGAACGGAGGGCCGGGGGCGGCGCCGCGCGCTCGCGTCAGTCCTATGGAGCAGTTGATTCCGCGGTCTCTGCTGCCACCGCGCGGCCAATCTGAGGAAGTGCGGCCGCCTATGTTTGGTGCCGCGGGCAGCAGGACGCATGCGCACCGCCGTGGCGCGTATGTTCTCATCGCGGTGCGCAGCTCATCCACCAGCCTTCTTTGACCTCCAGGCAGTGGTGCGCATGCGCCAGAAGACCAATGGGGCGCGTTTGTGCCACGCGCGAGGGTGCTGGTGAGCAGTCGAGTCTTGGACAGCCGGCTCAGCAATGCTCCTCCGCCCCCCAACCCAGGATGCCCCTTGTCTGTTTCCTTGTTGAGAAATGGTTAAAGTCAAAGATTCCTTGTTAGGTAAAGACCGTGGTGATAGCAGCAAAGATTATTCATTATTGCAATAATGAGTGGAAAGACTGGAAACGTCTGCTGCAAAAACACTATCCACCTCTCACATCTGTGCAATCTTGCAGACCCAGAGCATCCAGGGTTGTTTCTGCTTTTGTAGTATTTGCATGCTGCAAGGTGAGCAAAAGGTTTTACTGCTTGATTGTTCTTCTCCAAGTGCTGGCTGCAAGTAAATGGCTGCAAGAATTGAGGATGCGATAGAAAGCATTTGTATCCATGACAGCATAGTTATATTCAGTCCAGAAAGTGTGAGAGTCAGATGGAGGTGGCAAAGCACTGACTTGCTGTGGGTGATGCAGTGCTCAGATGGTTAAAACTCACAGATGTTACTGTCAGAGGGTTGGTGCTGTTGTGCTCCTGCCTTTGGCAGCCCCTGGAGAAATGCTGTGTTGGATGCAGCACCTTTATGTTACCCTGACTGCTGCCGTGCTACACCCAGAACTCAGCCCTCCATTGTTAGAAGCAGGAAAGGGAAGAGGGAAGTGAAGCAAGAGAAAGGAGATTTTGATATAACTTGGAAAATAACGTGGTTTGCTCATCATAGTATCAAGAATGGCTTTGGATTTAACCCACAGAAACCAGAGGAGCATGACTGCATCTGACTTGACTGAGAAACTGTAGCTGAAGACATGAGGAGGTGGCTGTGGACCTGCAGACCAAGCAGTGCTCCTGACATTGGTTGGTGTGAGCTCCTCCTGCCGCAGCATGGTGATGACAGGTCTGGAGATGGTCTGGACAACCAGCTCATAAATGGGAGCCAGGAATGAACATGGCCGGAGGAGAGAGTTCCTAGGGAGCAGCTGAGGCATCAAAATGCATCAAGAAGCCCTGAAAAGCATCACAAAGCCACAGCCAGGAAGCTTGGGAAATCATGAGCAGCAACCAGGATGCTAGAGAGTATTTGCTACCATACCAGATGGTAGCAGAGCTCTTGCTGCAGACATCCCAACGCCAGGCAAAACAGGAACAAACGCGGAGCTCCGCTGCACGCACTCCACAGCCATCGCCTTGCAAGCTGGGGTGCCTTGCTGTGTGTTGCATTCATCCCAGTCTCTGTGAATGAAGACTCGGAAGGCAGTCAAGGCATTGATTGAGCACCAGCATGCTTTTATTTTTATATAAAGACAGGAGGGCATGAGAGGTCCAGGTAAAGATGGAGCTCATCCTCTCCTGTCATGGAGAGAGTGGCTCAGAGCTCTCAGAGCTGCTGCCTGGTGCCTGGGACTGGAGGCCTGATTCTAAGTCCCCCTCCAAGAGGCACGGCTTCTCCTCACTGATGCTGACCTGCTCCTGTATGGAGGTGCTGCTGTCAGGGTGCTCAGGCTGTGCTTGGGCTGGGCTGCACTGCAGAGGCACCGGGTCACAGTCCAGGCTGCCTGTGGTGTCTGGCAGGCTCAGGTCAGCATCTTCAGCAGAGCCGGGAGAAATGAGGGCTTGAACTTGGATGAGCTCCTCGTGTCCGCCATTGTTGTTATGCAGCAGGCTGTCAGCTGATCCACAGCCACTTGTGCTTCCTAACAGCTGGAAGCACACAGCCCAGCATCGCTACTTGCTCTGGCTCTTCTGGGCTGACAAGAGCTCGAATCACCTATAAAAGAATGAACAGGGGTTGGTGTCAAACTCTCACAAGCTGAATTATGAAAGTGGTTCTTGATCAGGGGAGAACTGAAGGTGTCAGGTATGGGCTGGATAGCTAGAAGGAGATACAAGCCCACTGACAGCAAGAATTCTACGTTGCTGAGAAGCAGGGTGTTGAAAGCTGGATTTGCACCCTTACCTGCCAGCACTACAACGTCTGTCTCCGAGGGCTCCCTGGGACGGCGCTGCGGTTGGCGTTTGGCCACAGAGGATGGTTTTCCCAGGCTGAAGCAGGAACACCAACAGCCAGCTGGTGATTCCTTCATCCTGCTGGGTGGACTTGGTCTGGAGAGAGGAAACAGGGAATGGTGTGAGCTGCGCGTGGAACTTCAAAAGCATCTCTGACACTGACAGCTCATCGGCCCCATCTCACTGCCATGTCTAGTTTCTTGTGCCAGCAGGTCTGACCAACAGCTCTGCTTCTAGGATAACTGGAATTGGATTCAGGCACGTGGCCCTGAAGTCGGAAAACCCCAATGTTTCCAGGTACAGCCAGCACAGGCCGGGATAGACGTCAGCATGGCTTTATGCAGCTCGTGACTGCCTGCCCAGCAAGGAGGGAATGCCAGCCTTGTGTGGCTAAAATCAGCCCGGCGGGCAACTGAATGTGAGTTCTGTCTCACAGTGAAAAGGGAGTAGAGATTCACTGCAACACTTCAGGCACCATCAGTTTAACTGAGTTTCAGCAAGCTTTGGCACTAGAAATAATGGGGGAAAAAAAAACACAACACAAAAAGAAACCACAAAAACCCACCCAAACAATGATAAGGTACTGGAAAAGGAGGTCCTCTTTACCTTTCAGATGGAAAGTCAATGATCGTATGGAATTTCCCCCGTACAGCTGTGGGGCCTTCTTCCACCTCTATGTCCCTGCTCTCTGTCACAATGACAGGAGAGCTGCTGTGGCCTCGCCTCCGTGCCTGTGCCTCCTCCAGGCTGAGCAGCTCTGTGGCAGGAGAAGACGCCTGCACAGACTGGGGCCCTGAGAGAGAACTCTGCCCTGGAAGGGAAAACCACAGGTGAGAGCCAGGATCAGAAAGCGGCAGCACTACGGCCATCACAGGTCCGGGGGAGATGCTGTGTTTTCCTCAGACTTGCTTATCCGAGCCGCTGCAAGAAGAGCAGCTCAAAATAACCATGTGCTCAGAGGTGTGTCTACGGCAAAGGATGCAGTCATAATTAGGAGCAGCTCCCTGTATCGAAACAGGCAAACAAAATCCCTAGAAAATGGGGGTAGGAAACTGAGAAAGCTTCGCTGCCACACTTTCACCAAGCTTCACCTGCTTGCAAAACATCATAATGGTGGTGACAATTTTCTTCTTGTCACGTTAGGGCTTGCACATTCTCAGCATCCAGCAACAGGGTGCCAGATTCTAACCTAAGCCCAGAAGTCTGCTGTCCCCTCCACGGGGAAAATGTATTTCAGAGGTCTTGGAGAAGGCCTGCATTTGATCCAGGTGTCTGACCAAGATAAAGCTAATGGAAGAAGACACTCACCTGCTCCAGCTGCGATGTCAGGTCCAGATGTGGAGCAGAAGAGGATGTCTGTGTGGTCGATAATGAATTCCACCACGGCCGACTGCGTCTGCAGTTCCATGCAGGCAGCTCTCCCACTGGTGCAGGCAGACTCGCTCTGCTGTGATCTGTAGAAAAGGCAGGTTTTAGAAGTCATTCAGCCAAGATCGCTTCCCCAGGTCTGAATTACTGCAGCCCAAAGCTGT
>NW_024964800.1:0-2932 GCF_019238085.1 Lagopus leucura
GCCCCTGTCCACCCTGGCGACTGCCCCAGGCCGTTCAGCTAACTACATTTCCCCCTCCCTAAGCACAAGCCAATCTACTATAACCTGAGAGGACCCTAATCGCGTACACCCCGAAATCCCCGCATTACGCCTATACATGCCATTGTCCTCTCAGTTAAGTGTTGCCCCGTTATATTGCAATGCTCCAGATAATCCTACCCTAATAACCCTATAACTTATTAACCTAATAATCCTAATGTCTTAAGCGTGAGTTCTACATAAAGCTATATACTGCATTATACCTATATAATATAAGCGTAAAGCGTATTAATGTTAGACCTAATACAACTATAACTGAATACAGAATAGACTTGAACAGAGTTAAACATCCGTTACAATACGTACGCGAACCTGGTTACAATCTTTCGAGAAGACACAAATTAGATGCAGGTTTCACACCACTGAGCAGGGGGAGGTCCTATCTCGTCACATCCCGAGTCCTCGCCTTCTTCGCCTGCCACAAAATCTCTCCCATGCTCAGTGAAACCCTGCTCTGTTATATCGCAAAGCGCCTGATAGTTCTACCCTAACAGCCTAGAATAATGCTAAACCTAACACAAATACAACCAGATGCAGTACAGAGTTAAATATCCCTATCGCTGTGAGAGTCCATCCAAAAAGTACTTCCCACCAGTGGTGTTCTCCATCCTTCTTTACTCTCTCTAGGACACGATGTATCTCTTCTGTGTCATGGTGAACGGTGATCAAGGTTTTCTGTCCATTGTCTCTGACGTGTTTTCAGCGATTGGTGCAGGTCATCATGTTGCAAAAGCTTCCTTACCAAGTTCCCTCCTTGGTAAGCCAAAGCAAGATTCATCCCACTTGGAGTAGGTGATAGGTCTTTAATCACCGTGTAATTATCCTGCAAGAACTGATGTGATGTTGCCGACACTTAATAATTAAAGCCACATCCTACAATACTAGTAAAGTTATAGACAGAGAGATTAGAGATTAGAGTGATTGCTGAAAGCTCTAGTGGCACTATCTATGCCCAATATATACCAACATTGTCTCAGGTACCTGTTTGAGTGTACCTCAAAAATAACAAACATTTGTTCAATATCAAGGCAGATGTCTCAAGCCTTGAGAGCATTGCTCTCACAAACCAGCCATATGGAATTGCTTGTTCTCTAGGCCTCAATCTGGCCACCTGTCCATGAAGGGAACCCATTCTGATGCCCACAGTGCATACTGCACTGGCTTAAGCACCATGCACATCAGATTTGTTACATGCTGAAAGAGAAGGCCTAATGCTGTCAGGACTTCTAATGCATTTAAAGCGAGGAGTGATTTTAATTCCCGTTTCTCTGCACAATCTATCAGGTGTGTGATGCCTTTCGGATCAAGGGGTACCCTTTCTGGGTCTCTGTTATCATTCCCTACTATCAGGAAGGTCTCTAGTGCTCTTCCTTCCTTTATCAGGCTAGATCAAAACTTCTCCCAATCTGTTAGTGCATCTCTCTTAACTCCCAAATGCAAATTCACCTCTCTCCTTTTGCTATCCTTTTCAGACACAGCTGGAACCTGAGGGCTCTGCACCGCTCCCACTGTGCCCATCTCCCTTTGATCAAGCACTGACTGTTGTAGAGGCTTCTGATTGGTTGCATGCGCACTCAATCTTGTAAAAGGATGTGTGGGTCGAGTCAATGGGTCTGAACACTGTGACAGAGAGTGGGTCCGGAGACTATCGTTATTTCTTTCTTCATCGGGTGCAACCTGAGCAGAGGGTGCCGGCCGGACGCCACCTACACCTTCAGGTGCAGTCAGGGTGGACAGTGCTGGCCGTACACTATCATCCGAGCACCTGTAAGTTACATCACTTCCCTTTCTCTCTGCTGTTTTTCCTTCTACCACCTCCTTAACTTTTGACCAATCCGTACCCGAGCCTTGCCCGCAGTTCCCACCCCCCTGGGTGTTACTGCATTCCACCTCCTGAGAGGAGACAGTAAGTGTCCCATCCCAGCTCACTTCTCCCCCTGCCCCCGCAGGGGGCAGATTACACAGAGACAGTGGTTGTGGATACAGCGGAGGGGTTTCAACGACCTTGCATTCCTGCACTTTAGCCGTTTTGCAAGACAAAAGCGCAGACAGTTGAACGCCTTCTTCTACTTGTTTATGCGAAGCTGAAGCCGAGGGGGGGGGTGAAGTGGGATGCCGAAGGTGCTGACGAGATGTTAGTAGTCATAGCTGAGGGCATATTTACGGTGTTCTCTTCCTCAGGGAGCCTGCAAGAAAATATGCTCCCCGCGCAAGTAAGCATGATCCTGCCCAAGAGGCGCCCTCCCATTCCCATGGTTAACGCCCACGAGGGGCTCACTGAGGTACGGGACCCTGACCTTGGGTAGGCAGAGCCGCATAGTCTGGCCCATTTGGTGTTCCCGGGGAGGGGCCCTGGGCCTAAGGCACCCTCCCATCCTCGTTTCCCTGCGGCACTATGACAAACTTCCGACATTGGCGTGCGGAGTGCCCTGATCTCCCACAGGCTTGGCAAGTCTGGCCTGGCCCTGCTTCCCCTTTCTGTCTCCCAGGGGCTTGGCATTGGGCTCTGAAGTGACCAAACTGTCCGCACTTAAAACACGGTCCCCTACTCTGATCCTCTCTCATGGCCATCGCCGCTACTAACGCTGCTGCTAATCCCTCACTGGTGAGGGGCATTGTTCTCTGTTTCTCCAGTACATACCTAATGATATCTCCCGGAGTACTGAGGTCGTCGGGAGCGGCTCGAATAAGATCCTTAACATTTTTGTGTGATTTCTGTTTAAGACAATCCATGATTACTGCATTATGGGCAATCTTTGGCAGATCTGAGCCTTCTACTGCCCGAATCAATCGATTGGCAAAATCTGAGAATGACTCAGCTGGACCCTGGGCTACCTCTGCCCAGGGAGCAGAA
>NW_024964801.1:0-4011 GCF_019238085.1 Lagopus leucura
GACATCGGTCGCCTTCCCTTCGTCCACCAATGCCGTCACTCCATCATTTACCATTTACCTGGATTCTTATTCTAGATTTTGGGCAAGGTAATGTTCTCACACCAGCTCTTGAGTAAATGCCCTATTCATACATTAGTTCCCCTATAAGAGATCCGTTTGACACAATATGGTTCCTGATGTTTTATCCTCACTGTCAGAGGTGAGAGCCAACTTACATTATTCCACATACTGTGACAGTCTGTCAACAGGGTAAGAAAGTAATGCACAGTTCCACATTCAGAATTCATCCATTATTTTGGCAGTCATTTCATTGAAGATTGGCTATCCATTTTTGCTTACAGTCCTATTCCATTAAAGACTTCCTTGTACAATAAAAATCGGTGTGTCAAGTATTTTAGTGAACAAGTTACTGATCACCCAAGAGGTTACAAAACCTCTCTTTCCTATAATGTCTCCCCCGGGGAGCAAGGATGCCAAAGTATTTTGGCTGTTATTGTACCAAGTAGGGCCACTGTCCCATGTGGTTACTTGGTTACAAGCCTAACCGGCACAGGGGGCAGAAAGATATTCATGATACCAGTGTGCAACTTTACATGTTTTTCTGTCCCCCTTGTCTGTGACCTAGTAGAGAAGCCCAGATGGTGAGTGGCACATATAAAGCACTGGCTCAGGCATCTCAAGGTCTTTCATTTATGTCTCTTACTACTTCATGTAGTCATGTTGTCCACCCCTTCATAGACTATCACCCTGAAGCACTGTTTCAATATGTCATTATAATGTTCTGAAAGACCTGCTCCAGTGAGATTGTATGGTAGGTGGAACTGTCATTCCATGTTATTATCTTTGGCCCTTTTCTGTACAAAACTCACATTAAATTGTGCTTCTTGATCACTTTCCATGGGGAGTGACATACAATGCTGTATTGTTGGTTTGATCAGCTTGTGGCACTAGATAAGCCTGTAGAACTCCACTTACAGCATCAATATATGTCAAGGTGTATTTTGCCCCCTCAGACTGGGGCAAAGAGCCTCTACTGTCGATTTTTTTTCATTGTAATAGACTATGTCCTCTGGAAAGGGGGCTGTTATTTTGGATACTGGGTGTGGTTGCATCTGCTTCTCCATTGCCTGATGATTGTAACAGCCCACCAGCTACTTTGCCCATTTCCTATTTCAAACCTGATTGCTTCAGTAAATTGTTGGTTATGCAACTACATGCTTCAGGTGTGGGTTTCCTTTGCTAGCTTTGTCAGTATACCATGCACCCACTGGAATGGGGTATTTGCCTTCTCATACAGGGTTTCCTCCTGGTGATGTAACTGGAGTACATTCTGGCAAATGGCTGTGATAAATTACTGAACCTAAAATTTTCTGTAATTCTTCTTATTATGGAGAAGAGGACAAAGAACTATGTTGATTCAAATATGTAACACAGCATGCTACTTTTTGAGATTGGCCTACTTCCTTCTTAGGAATACATGTCATGTCTTTCACATACCTTTATTTAAGCAGTGTTTTTTTTCTTTTTTTTTTTTTTTTTTTTACTATAACTTCAGCTGTCTGTGTTATTATCTCCACTGCTTGTAATGCAGAATATGGGGATATTGTCTCTCTCCCTATCATGCTGTATTGTTTTCCTGCTCTGTGCCAGATCTGGGACCAAAACCATATTGGTGCATGAATAGAGCTCTGTTGTTGCCACAATTGCCACCCAAGTCCCACATGAATCACATGTGTATCTAACTCAGCAGGAGGAGTGGGGTAAAATATGCCCAATGTCTGTACCTGTTTTACTGTTAGCTTCACCTGCTCAAAGTCATCATGCTGTTGTTGGCCCCAGTCCCACACTAGGCCTTCTGTAACAAATTGGTATAAGAGCCTTAAAATCTCTGCTAAATGTGGTATTAATGACCATCAGCATCCAAATATACATAAAAAAAAATTGTAGATGTTTTAATATATTTGTCACAGGGAATGCTTGTATCTTGTCAATAACCACATTGGGTAGGACTTTTGACTTATCCAATCATACAACACTCAAAAATGTTGCAGATAATCCAGGTGCTTGATACCCCAGCCTTTCTCCTGTGAATAAGAAGAGTAAGAGTCTATAGTGTATTCTATTGCAGATAGAGATGCTGAGGTTAGCCTTAAATCATCATGGTAATGATGTAACTTCACATCAGGTGATCTGTCCCAGTTAACCAGTTCCTGAGCTATTAGGCTGAAGCTATGAGTAGGACTATGCAGACAACTTCATGGAAGGACCTAAAAAGTTCATTGCCTGTCCTTCTACAAAATAACATGGATTACAAAATTGCACTATAATTTAGAGTATCATCTTACTAGCCATTTTCCTTGAGTATACATTGGCCACCATTAATTACAATGTACAGAACTACAGTGTATCCCCATTGAATATCAAACAGCTACTACCCACTTGCCAAAGATCACAAGAAGAGTCCCCAGAAAAATTCTTTGGTGCATGCTGGAGTCCAGCTTATGATACCTTCCTGACAGGAGTAAGAACTTGGAAATTCAGTCTGACTGTCCTTGTAATCTCTTATTTATGGCCATCTGGGGTCTTTGAGGAGAAACATTCAAGAAGGTTGGTTTTCTCAGTTAAGCTGGGCATTTGGAACTTAAAGTAAGGAGCTTCAACCTTAAAAAAAACTTTCTCAGCCAGGCAAAAATATTAAATTATTGACTTTAGAAATATCGGTTTTACTGCTTTGGAAGTTTCATATCCTCTATTTGAGAATTTCATACTCTTCATAATCTCCATAGTCTTTAAGTAGCATCAGATTATGAGCAAAGAATACCCGCATCAGTGCAGTTTTTATATTCTTCAATATCATAGTCATAATTAAGATCACTTTAGATAGCATCAGGAGTAGTTAAATTTGAGAACAGAAGCAAAGGACTTTGACATACATGTAACAGCAGAGACAATCATACAATCAAAGACGTTGGAGGGGACCTTATATATACCTTACAATCAAAGACGTTGGAGAGGACCAGCTTGTTCCAAGCCCTTTAGACATTGTCAAGGTTCCCAACAACTAGTTCAGGCTCCAGCTTGGCCATGGGTGCTTCCAGGCTTGGGCAATCCACAGCTTCTCGGGGCAACATGGTCCAGGTCCTCAACACACTATGAGTAAATAATTACATCTTAACATCTAACCTAGATTTCCACTCTTCTAGATAAAAGCCAATGCCATTGTCCTACCATGATCAGATTGTATAAGTGGGTACCCTATCTGCTTGTAAAGTCTCCTCAAGTACTCTTCTAGCTATAAAGAGGTTTCCGCAGAACTTTCTCTTCTCCAACAGAAAGAAGGTAAATATATTAACTTTACTTCATAGAAGAGGTGCTGCAGCCCTCTATATTCATGGCCCTCCTCTAGACCCACACAGGCAGTGCCACATGCTTCCTTTCCTGGGGTCCCAGTCCAAGACAGACTACTTCAGATGTGGCCATGGATGATCTGCATGAAAACGTGCTAGATTTTCTCCAGTTGTTCACCCAGAACGTAAAAGACAGCACAATACGGAAGGGAAGAAGGTGCTCTGTATGGACAGGATCTCCAGAGTGCTACCTGGGGAAAATCCACTTGATTCCCTGTTACTCTACACAAAATCCGTATTCCTGGAATGGATTAACTCATTGTCTACAACCATTTTGGTTCTTTCAGTTTGAAAACCGCTATTCATACGCCGTTTATCGTTTGGTCTTCCTTTTGAGAGCTGGACAGGACTCGACACATCTTTTCACCCCATTCCAGCAACCCCAAGGTTGACGAGACAAAATATGAGGAGACAAAACAGGAGGGCGGAATTTTCCAGAAACTTGTGTCAAGTGGAATCGGGTCCCACTCCGGAGATGGTACACCTCCTGCAAGAAAGGCCCCAGAGGAGTGACCCGGGCTGACGTCATTTCCACTTGCTGGACTCTTGTAGCACATGAATTCACTCTGTTTCCCACCCTGCTGTCTGTGGTGTGGAAATGCTT
>NW_024964802.1:0-1949 GCF_019238085.1 Lagopus leucura
ACCGGCCCCGACTTGCCCTCCAGCAAACCTGCAGCAGAGACAAGATCCCCCCCCGTCCCCAGATTGCACATTGCACTAAATTCCCATCTTTTACAAACCTGAATAGTGGCAGGTAGTACTGAGCCTTCTCAGTCTCCAGAGTCTCATCCTTCTGGGGGTTTATGGACAGATAGCAGGCACGCTGAAGAAGAAGCAGAGACAGAAAGAATGAGATGAGGAGGGTAAAGCCAAAGGCCTCTGATAAATACTTTTCTCACTACAGAGACACCAATTTCAGTACTATTTTGTGTTGAGGAAAAGACCTTTTGGGTTCACATCAGGAAAAATACCTTATCTGCTCTTCAAACTAGTAATAGAGCATAGTAATAGAGCATTCTCTGAAATACTTTTCTTAGAATTGCCCTCGCAGTAGATGACTTTAATAAAGTAACTAAAGGTGAGGTAAAATATCTAGTGAAATTCAACCAAAATATGTTCTGGCATTTACAAACATTCTTCTGTTGGATTCAATTAAATTGCTAGCATAATAACACTGACAAGTGTTCTGTTTAGAAAATCATCCTTCTCCCTAAGAGGAAGCCTTTATTTAGTTTTTGTGAATTCACAGACTAGCTGAGAAGTTATCTGATGTGGGTACTTGTTCAATGAGCAAAAGCTGTGTTGATGTCTGGGCATCATAAGCAACTTTCTTAGAGAGAAAGGATGCATGATTGTGCTCGGTTTTGTTCAAGAGTCTAAAGCTTTTTGTCTTCTGTTACAGGCCAGGAGCAGAGATTTCCTCCCCAGAAGTAGTTCTGAAGAGGCTCAGGGCACTAAGCCACAATGGCCCCCTCTTTGCCATCTCTTTCCTGGCTTTCTGGGTTGCCTGGGCTCATCCTGGTTTGCAGTTCCTTCTCTGCCTTTGCATGTATGACAGCTTTCTCACCATGGTTGACCTCCATCACAATGCCTTGCTTGCAGACTTGGCTGTTTCAGCAAAAGACAGGACTAGCCTCAACTTCTACTGCTCCTTCTTCAGTGCCATAGGCTCGCTCTCTCTCTTCATGTCATATGCAGTATGGAACAAGGAAGACTTCTTTTCCTTTCGCATATTCTGCATCGTGCTGGCTGCCTTCTCCATCATTGGCTTTACCTTGTCCACACAGCTGCTCCGCCTGTGATTTGAAATTGATGGGAAGGCAAAAGGGGACCAGGAATCAACCTTAAAAGAATACGTGTCATCAATTCTCCAGCAGGTGATGAAGGCTTAACTTATGTCTTTAGAGCCCTGTTACGTACTGCAGCAAACTGTAGGAAGATCCAGGGCAAGGCAGACCATTATTAATTATCTGTGGTTCTTGTCTGTTGCTACAGTTTTCAGAATCACCTCTGGCTGAGGTCACTTTGGCTTCTAAGGCCCTCTGAAAACAGGACAAAACTATCTTGTGGCACCACCGGCCCAAACTGGAGGCAGAGCCCCGACCTGCTGTGTGGTCTATCCAGTGTTTGGAACATGAAATGAGTTAATATCTAGAGCACCCATTGAGGCCTGTGAGTGGCAATATGTCAGAAGCAGCTTATCATTAAAGTATTCCTGCTTTGAGGACTTGAGGTTCCGGCTCTTGAGATTCCGGCTTTGAGACAAGAGGTCTCCATTCCTCTGAATAAGAAAGTGGGCAGGCGAGGTAGGAAACCGGCTTGGCTCAGCAAGGACCTGCTGAGAGAACTGAGGGCGAAGAAAGGGGTGTACAAGCTCTGGAAACAAGGCTGTGTCACCTGGGAAGAGTACAGGAATGCCGTCCGGACTTGCAGACGTGGGATCAGGGAAGCCAAGGCGCAGGCAGAACTGAACTTGGCAAGGGACGTGAAAAACAATAAGAAAACCTTCTACAGGTACATTGCCCAGAAGAGACAGGCCAAAATGGGCGTACCTACTTTGGTAAATTTAAAAGGAGAACTGGCTTCAACAG
>NW_024964803.1:0-5282 GCF_019238085.1 Lagopus leucura
ACATCCAACCTCCAGCTGCCCTCCCTCAACTCCAAACCATTTCCCTCATCCTGCTGCTCAACCATTCTGTGGTTCTGTGATTCCCCACCTTTGTAAATCCCCTGTCCTTGGACACCCCATCTCCCACCCATCGTTTGGGCCCAACAGAATATATTTGAGCCTTCCGAAGTCGTCCTCTTTCAGTGATGTTCATGCATCCCCTTCAGGTCAGTGCGTGGTGAAGCAGCTGCCATAACAGGACTCTCTTTGGTACTGAGGCCTTTGGCAACGTCCAAAAGCTGAGATTTCCAGCTGGCTGTGCTCAAACTGATGATTCCATGTTTGAGATGCCCTGTGTTCAGATCCCTCAGATCTGTCCCAGGTAATCCAGCACTGGTGCTGCTGGGGTTCATCTCTGTAATTACTGATTCTCCTTTCTGCTCTGACCGTGTCCATGTGGGTGCACAGGCTTCAAGTGCCCAAACTCCTCCATATGCAATTAAACCTTATCAGCTGGACCTGGGTTCTGTTCTGGGCCTTTGCTGGATTGCATCCATTCTCCACACCTCTGTTCTCCTCCCCACCTGTCCCAGCTCCCACCCAGGCTGCCCCCAGCTCCCTCAGACCTGAGGCTGTTGCCGATTGCCCTTTGGCTGCTCCATCTCAATTAGAGATCTACTGCTTGTCAGTGGGGCTCCCAGCTGCTCACCTCGGAAGCCCGTTGACACAAGGTTGTTTTGCTCCTCTTGTTCTTGAAAAGAAAAGACCACTTTCTTCCACTTTACTGATGGAGATGCCGTGCTGCCCCCCTGTGTTGGTGGGGCATTTTTTGCTGCCTTTCCCCACCACTAGTGCTCTGTAGGTGAGCCCTGCTCTGCTGACCAACTCCAGCCTCCTTGGGCTGCCGTCCACCCAGCTCATGCGTGGAGCTGTGGGAGGCACTGAGGTTCCTCCGTCGCTTCGATCCGGGAACGTTGTGCAGCTCTGCACATCACACTTGTGCTGTTCCTCCAGCAGCTTCAAGACTTGTGCTGCTGTGCTGGGATGAGTCTGGATTCCATTCAGCTCTTGGCCTCATTAAACAACCCAACAGGCGGGTTGCACTCAGTCCTTGAAAGCAGGCAGTGCAGAGGTGAAGGCACCGTGCTTCGTGTGCCTGCAGGGAGTGCAGCTGTGCTGTCCGCAGAGCCGCCTCTGAACGCGGCATCATCCCAGGCTGAAGTAAACAGTAATTTTGTCATTAGCTGCACCGAAAGCAAAAGCAGATCGTTGGAAAGAGTAACAGCTCGGGGTGTTGGTGGTATGTATGCAGGAATGGCTCTCAGTGTGGGTTGGGGTGGCAGCTCTGCTCGGAAAGGTTGCTGGTGGCTGGGAGGCCCGATGCTGAAGGCATCCCTGCATTCGGATGAAGAACTCTTAAACCAAGTCGGCTGGCTTCGTTGTGCCTTACTTAAGTAATTTGAATAAGAAAGCAAAATAGAAAGTGGAACATAATTTCAGCAATTAACAAAAGGATGCGTGTCATTCTTGGCTGGCTCTGCTGTAAGGGAGGAATCATGGTGGTGCTCTCCCTCCCTGTGGCGTTCTGACTGAGGTTGGTGCAGACATGATGGAGAGCAGAGCCCAAAGTGCAGAGTGCCTCCTCTGGGGGCACAGCACTGGGGCAGAGGGGGAGCAGGCACGGTTCAGTGGAGCAGGCAGGTGAGGAGCAGCAAGGTGGAGCTTGCTGAGGGCTCTCAGCTCTGTTTGGCATCCAGTTTCATGGGTGCTGAAGGCTTTAAACTTCTCAAAGGGAACGTGAATTCTAACTCTGTGTTTCTTTCTGCTGCTCTTGCTCTCCTAGGAATCAACGCTTTCCGCTGTGATGGAGATGTTCTCACTGAATTCCCTTAAAGGTAAGGACTGAGACAGCCTTCAGCTATTTGTTTTGAATTTGTGCAGAGATTTTAATGCTTTGGCAGTTTCCTCAAGCAAATTCATTGCCAAGGAACAGTGCTGGCCTTTACTGGGAGGAAGTAGGTTTGTCCCATGGCCGGACTTCCTTCTCAGTGCACCAGGGACCAGAAGGAAGCAGATATCATAGAATCACAGAACGGCCTGGGTTGCAAAGGAGCACAATGCTCATCCAGTTCCAATCCCCTGCTGCGTGCAGGGTCACCAACCAGCAGCCCAGGCTGCCCAGAGCCGCATCCATCTGGAGGCTGTGGCTGTACCTGAGCTGTGAGCGATGGACGTAACGCACAGAGCCAAATGTTCTGTTGGCCACACATTTTCCATTCTGTGAGCAGTGCCCCAAACTTTCAGCCTGCTTTGCATGGAGTTTGTGAGCAGCTGTCGCAGCCACCGTGGCTGAACTGTCTGTGGGTTGGTGCAGCACCCCAGTAAGTGCTGTGTGTGTGAGTGCACCCAGTGCCAGGGAGCAGCAGGGAGCCCACAGTTCAGGAAGGCCCCACTGTGTCACCCGATAACTGGCAGCGTAGGCTCGCAGGAGTACAGCTGAACAGGGAAGTGTTAGCTCTAAGGAAGGGCTTTCTTGCCTCCTGTATCATCCCACACGTAGCTGTGTCCTTTTGTACCAGCTCAGTAGGTGCTTTCTCCTGGGTGTTTGCATGCTTGAAATAATTTCATGTTCTTTCTCTGCTGCCATTGCTTTGCCAACCTCTTCGTGTAGACCTCAGTTTTTCCTAAAGAATCCTTCCAGTCCACAGCAGCTTTTTTTGTGCCTTTTTTTTTTTAATTTTTTTTTAATTTCTGTGACTTGGCCTTAAAATAAAGAGCACAGAATGGGTAGAAGTACTCCAGCACGGCCGATCTGGTGCTGCATCACTGCCTTCCATCCCTCAGATGCGAGGAGCCTTCCTGTGAGGGCTGCTGGTTTGTCATGGCCAGACTGGGGCTGGGCCTGTGCTGCAGTGCCTGTGCTCTGGGAGAGCAAGGCTTTAGAGCAGGTATGGCAGTGAGCTCCTGCTCAGCACCGCAGCCCTGCAGAGCTCTGCTCATCACAGCCAGCCTCACCATGCAGCGCCTGGAGCACGGCTGTGAGTGGCCACGTTTGTGCTGTTTAATATCAAGATATTTGGATGGAATTTACGCAGTCTGACTTCTGGAATTTTTGAATAAATCCAGTCTTAGCTGATTTGTTGTGTGTCCATGAGCTGACTGTGGCATTACTTGCAGTGGCAAACCTCCGGCCCTACTGATGTCTGACCCCATGTGCCAGCATGCTGCCTTCCAGCAGCCTCTCCCCTGTTTCTCCTTCACTCCAGCTGTGTGTTTCCATGATCTCCCCCAGCACATGCCTTATTTCTCAATTTCCTCTGCTTGTTTTGATTTTAATCACTGTGGTTTCATCTCCAGCCATGGGTTCCTTCCCATAGGGTTCTTGGTTTTTGTTTTTTTGGAGCTGCTTCCAGATCTGTTCTTTTGCTTTCTGGTTGGCTGGTTGGCTCAGTAAGAACAGCTATACACAGACAAATCACTGCATGTATATCAGAAAAGGCAAATTTGGTGCTGTGAGACCAATTTCAGATGTCCATACATGTGTGCCCTTCCAAAGGTTTTCCTATGCAGGATTTTGTGTGATGGCTTTCCGCTCCTTGAAGCTCTTCTCATGGAATATGGGCTCTGTACAGCTCTAACCATGTTATCCTTTGGGGGCTTACTGGGGATTTCTCACTCTGATTTAAAGAAGAAATCCCTCCTCTTGGTGTTTAAACAGCCTCTCCTGTAACAGTTCGGCTCACACACAACATATTCACAGACCCACGTACTGTACAGACCCACACAGTGATGGTAGTCACAGGTGTGTGCTGCAGCAGGATGATACAGTTTGTGTTATCATTTGAAATAGAAAGAATTGGGATGTTTTAAAAACTACAATTTCCCTGTAGTGTTTGGATTTCAGGCAGCACTGCTGTGCTGAGAGCTTTCTGCCCGAGACATTGGGTCATTTGTGAGGAGCCTGAGAGCAGTGAAGGAGAAGGGAAGGGGATGGCACTGCTGTCTGGAGCTGTAACTGAGTCGTGTTGATGGCACAGAGCTGTAGGGGTTGGAAGGGATGAGCAGAGGGCTGCAGCAGCTCTCCTATGAGGAAAGGTTGAGAGAACTGGGCTTGTTGAGCTTGGAGAAGAGAAGGCTGCAGGGAGACCTCATGGTGGCCTTCAGTGCTTGAAGGGAGTGGATAAACAGGAGGGGAATGGCTGTTTGTGAGGGTGGGTGGTGATGGGACAAGGGGAATGGTTTTAAAGTGAGACAGGGGAGGTTTGGGTTGGATATGAGGAGGAAGTTTTTCACAAGAGGGTGGTGAGGCACTGGCACAGGTTGCCCAAGGAGGCTGTGGATGCCCCATCCCTGCAGGCATTCAAGGCCAGGCTGGATGTGGCTCTGGGCAGCCTGGGCTGCTGGTTGGTGACCTGCACACAGCAGGGGTTGGAGCTGGATGAGCATTGTGCTCCTTTGCAACCCAGGCCATTCTATGATTCTATGATTCTGTGACCTCTGGAGATCCCCCAGTCCACCTCCTGCTGAAGTAAATTGCACAGGAAAGCATCCAAGTGGGTTCTGAACATCTCCAGATTAGGAGAGTCCAGCGCCTCCCTGTGCTCTGTGCCAGGGCTCTGTCACTCTCAAAGGCAAGAAGGTGTTCCTCAGGTTCAGATGGAACTTTCTGTGTTCCAGTCTGTGCCTGCTGCCCCATGTCCTGGCATTGGGCAGCACCAAACAGAGCCCAGTGCCTCCCTTCAGATCCCCTCAGCACTGCTCAGATCCCCTCAGCCCCGCTCAGATCCCTTCAGCACTGCTCAGATCCCATCAGCACTGCTCAGATCCCATCAGCACTGCTCAGATCCCCTCAGCCCCGCTCAGATCCCCTCAGCACTGCTCAGATCCCCTCAGCACTGCTCAGATCCCATCAGCACTGCTCAGATCCCCATCAGCGCTGCTCAGATCCCATCAGCACTGCTCAGATCCCATCAGCGCTGCTCAGATCCCATCAGCACTGCTCAGATCCCATCAGCCCTGCTTAGATCCCCTCAGCCCTGCTCAGATCCCATCAGCCCTGCTCAGATCCCATCAGCCCTGCTTAGGTCCCATCAGCACTGCTCAGATCCCATCAGCGCTGCTTAGATCCCATCAGCCCTGCTCAGATCCCATCAGCCCTGCTCAGATCCCATCAGCCCTGCTCAGATCCCATCAGCCCTGCTTAGGTCCCATCAGCACTGCTCAGATCCCATCAGCGTTGCTCAGATCCCATCAGCCCTGCTCAGATCCCATCAGCCCTGCTCAGATCCCCATCAGCACTGCTC
>NW_024964803.1:5292-6497 GCF_019238085.1 Lagopus leucura
CAGCCCTGCTCAGATCCCCATCAGCACTGCTCAGATCCCATCAGCCCCGCTCAGATCCCCATCAGCAGCACTCAGATCCCTCAGCCTTCTCTCCACCATGCACACAGCCCAGGGCTCATCCTGCCCCATCAGGAGGTGCTCCAGGCCCCACCACCCCACAGCTGGGCTCTGTGCAGCAGTTCCCATCTCCTGGAGCCGGGCGGCCCCGCACTGCAGCACTCCTGATGCGCCCCCCATGGCAGAGCAGAGGGGAGGAGCAGCTCCCTGCCCTGCTGGCTGTGCTCTGTGCAGTGCATCGCAGGGTGCCGGGGGCCTCCTTGGCTACCAGGGCTCGCTGCTGACTTATGGTCAACCATTGGTCAACTGTTGGTCCACCAGGACCCCCAGGTCCTTCTCTGCAGAACTCCTCCCCAGCAGCTCACTGGGTTCCTTGGTGCCCAGCTCTCAAGCTGTGCAGCTCCTCCTGTGTGGCAGCATTACAGCCTTCTGATATGGGAGACCCTCCTGCCTCTGGGCTGGGTGATTTCTGGGACAGTGTCTGGGTTGGGGGTTGTCCCCATTCTCCCCTGACCCTTCCCTGTGCCCCACAGCTGCTCACCTCTGCCCCTCGTGCCCCACAGGTGTTCCGCCTGGAGGATTCCTGCTGCCTGTTCACACTGCAGGGCCACTCAGGAGCAATCACTGCTGTGTACATTGATCAGGTGAGCTCAGCCGGGGTGGGAACCAGGAGAGCATCCCTTATGATGGCTGCTGAGCCAGAGGGGCCGTGCTGCGTGTGGAGAAGTTGGCGTGTGCTCCTCTGAGATAGCAGAGGGAGCGACCCCTGCTGCGGGTTTGCTCTCTGTCCCTTGGGAAGAGGAATGAGAGCAGGGAGTCCTGGGTGGTCCGGGTGGCTCTGCTGCTCTGCGCTTCCTGACCCGGCTCTGCCCCTCACAGACGATGGTGCTGGCGAGTGGAGGGCAGGATGGGGCCATCTGCCTGTGGGATGTGCTGACGGGCAGCAAGGTGAGCCACATGTATGCGCACCGCGGGGACGTCACCTCCCTCACCTGCACCACGTCCTGCGTCATCAGCAGCGGCCTGGATGACGTGATCAGCATCTGGGACCGCAGCTCAGGGATCAAACTCTACTCCATCCAGCAGGTCGGTGGCAGTGGGGGGAAGGAGGGAGGCTGGAGGGTTCCCCAGCAAACCCCACAGAGTGT
>NW_024964804.1:0-2451 GCF_019238085.1 Lagopus leucura
CTGAGTACTTTCGCCCCAGTTTTTCCCTTGTTGAGGATTCTTACCCCACTAGCCTTGACAGAGAGTGGAAAAAAAGTGATGAAGCAAGCATACCTACAGTGTTTGGTGGAAATTGATGGTGCTTCCTCTCACTTCTCCCATTAGACTCTAGGGGTAAAAATCAGTGATACTTTTTCACTTGGCAGAAGCACCTCACACGTGATATATGGCAATTTTTGGCTCAGTGTATGTGATCTGAACACTCAACTCTTCATTTCTTTCCCCTTTTCTCCACTGCATTACATTTAATTTTTTCTTAACTGAGCAACACTGTGCAGCTGCAGTCATTCACAGAATCACAGAATTGTAGGGGCTGGAAGGGACCTCTAGAGGTCATCGAGTCCAGCCCCCTGCCAAAGCAGTTCCCTACACCAGGTCGCACAGGTAGGCATCCAGGCGACTCTTGAATATCTCCAGAGAAAGAGACTCCACAACCCCCTTGGCAGCCTGTTCCAGTGCTCCGTCACCTCACCTAAAGAAGTTCTTGTGCACATTCATGTGGAACTTCCTATGCTGCAGCTTATGTCTGTTTCCCCTTGTCCTGTTTCCACGTACCACTGAAAAGAGACTGGCCTCACCACTATGGCCCCCACACCTCAGGTATTTATAAACCTTACAATAAACCAGATATTTATAAACATTACAACTGTTCTCAGTCTGTATTTACCTTCAAAGATCAATATTAATTATTCTGCCATACATCCCCCATTTCAGAACTGCAAGCAGCTTTCGTGTCTTCTCTATGCGAGAAGTTAGTCCAGAAAAAGGTATTAACTCACCCTATGAATCCTGCCATGGGGCTGTTCTGCCAGTCATACAAAGAAAATTGTCTTTCTTCTCTGCAGAGTACAATGAATTTTTCATCTTCTCACTTCACAGTTGTATCTTTTAAAGAATAAAAGTAAATATAAAATTAGCGAGGATTCGGTAACAGTAGGTCAGCTATAAATACTTGTAAATGGGAAACATACAGTGAGCATCTTTGGAATTATGACATTACAGCATTCTGATTTTAGGAAAGTTACAATTCAGCTCCGTTTCAATACAACCAACTCTATATTACAAACTCAACAAAAACATACGGAGGAGCAGAAGTCCTACTCAGTGCACTTAGTGCCTTTTACACAGTTATTCAGATACAGCATGGTCACAGCTCTGGCCTGGTTTGACCTGGATCCATGGACCCACGCCCTGTGATGGGTCTAAAAACAAAACAGCGGCAACGAGCTAAGGGAGAAAATTAATTTACTAGATATTATAGCACAATGTGAGAGAATGCAATATAGCACAATACAATTGGAATTGTAGCTAATAAATCAAATAAACAGGAGAGAGATTGTCCAAAACTGAAGGCCTTACTCTAATGTTGAAGGTGGGACAGCTAGGGAGCATACACTGCAGAGCCAAGCAGAAATAGAAGTCTCATGACTCCCAGTTTTCTCTTTCCTTCTGAACAGAAAATGGAAATGGAACAGTGATTCTGATCACTGATTCTGTGATTCCAATTGAAATTCTCTGAAATTACTCCTTTTGTACCTTTGGATGCTCCCAGATCCAATCACTAGGAATCACACCATTTCTTTCCCCAATAGGACATAAGAATCTAACACCTGGAGAGCTGTATTTTTCAAGACTGTTGTGTTGTAAGCAATTACGCATCTTCATTTTTTATGTGACGCTATATTCATTCAACCTGGAGTTTACTTTTAAGTAGTTTAGACCACACTTCAGAACTTAATCACATGAGCGGCTCCACCCTCACCTAAAGGTAATGCTGCTTTTCCTGAATACTATCTGATTTGGCCCTGAGAGCTCACCAGCTACACCTGCTCACTAACTGAAGATACAGTAGCAAAAATTATTTCCTGAGTGGTTCAGAGTTGTTCACTTGCATCAGCCCAAGACATTTCCAAACCAAACCCTCCAAGTGGGTTGAGAGGGTATGGTCTGTCTCCTCTGGTTCCTGACTATTGAGACCCACCATGTCAGAACGTACAGCACGTCAGAAAGTCTGTGCAATGCTCAAAAGTGAGATGGGGAGAAGTTGGTTGGCACGATGAGATATTCTGCACAGCCTTTACTAAGCTGATGCTCAGATAAATCCCTGCTGTCCAGTGTAAACTCCTTTACCTTCTACCTCCAATTACCTCGTCTAATGATCCTCCAGCAAGATGAGCTATATCCACTATATCCCATATTCTTCAGGTGCCCTCTGTGCTCTGTCTGAAGTCAGCTCTGCAGGTGGCACTGTGTCCTGCCTGTTGGTAAGTTCACATGTTCTCCTTTTGCTACCACGACATTGCTACCCAAAGCTTGCACAGTTCCTAAAGGAAAAACAAAAGAACAGAAATGTTATCCAGAAAATAAGACCGCTTCTGTTAGCCTGGGCTCCTGTAAGGGCCAGTCACTGAA
>NW_024964805.1:0-2140 GCF_019238085.1 Lagopus leucura
GGGGGGGGGGGGGGATAAGGGGACACGAAGCCCCGATCGCGGGTGGCTGGCAGCCAATGACAGCGATACCAAAAATGCCACGCAGTGCCTCGCTGCCCCCCGCCGTGCTCGGGGCCGGACCCCCCCGCACCAACAGCCCCCCAGGACCCCCTGGTGCAGCTGGGGGGGGGGGTTTGGGGGGGTGCAGCTCCGTCCTGCAGCTGCCATTGCTGTCTGTACGGCGGTTCGTTTTGCGGCACAGCTCTTCCTGCAGCTCCTCTTGCAGCTGCCTTGCGGTTGGCTTTGCAGCTCGTGTTGCAGCTCAGCTGCCGTTGCAGCACGCCTGGCAGTTTGTGTTGCGACTCAGTGCAGCTCATCTTGCAGCTTATATTGCAGCACGCATCAGGAGTCAGACTGCAGCCCATATTGCAACTCATATTGCAGCTCGCGTTGCAATTTGTATTGCAAGCCATGCTGCAGTTTATATTGCAGCCCACACTGCAATTCATGCTGCAGCTCACATTGCAATTCATATTGCAGCCCACACTGCAGCTCAGGTTGCAGCTCATGTTGGCGTGCACATTGGGGTTCATGTTGCCACCCATATTGCGACCCATGTTGCAATTTCTGCTGCAGCTCCCGTTGCAGTTTATATTGCAACTCACGTTGCAGCCTACATTGCAATTTCGATTGCAGCTCACCCTGCGGCTCAGACCACAGTTTGTGCTGCAGCTCGTGTTGGAGCTGACATTGGAACTCGTATTGCCAATCATGTTGCAACCCGTATTGCAGTTTATATTGCACCTCATACTGGAGCTCAGGTTGCCATTTATATTGCAGCCGACTGCAGCTCACATTGCAGTTTATGCCGCCACTCACATTGCAGCCCATATTGCAATTTATATTGCAGCTCATTTTGCAACTCAAATTGTAGCTTATATTGCAGCTCACAGTGGGGCTCGTGTTGCAATCCATATTGCAGCTCACAGTGATTTATATTGCAACCTGTGCTGCATTTCACATCGCATCTCACACTGCAGTTCGCCTCGCAGCTCATATTGCAATTCATGTGGCAGCTCTCATTGGAGCTCACATTGCAGCCTGCATTGCAATTTATATTGCAGCTCCTCTTGCAACCCAGACCACAGTTTGTATTACAGCTCAGATTGCGACTCAAATTGCAGTTTATATTGCACCTCATATTGCAACTCACGCTGGGATTCATATTGCAACCCATGTAGCAATTTATACTGCAGCTTACCCTGCAATTTATACTGCAGCTCACATGGCAATTTGCACTGCACCCCATGCTGCAGTTCATATCGCAGCTCACATTGCAACTCATATTGCAGCTCACACTGCAGTGCACGTTGGGATTCACATTTCCACTTATATTGCAGCCCCTATACAATGTATATTGCAGCTTACACTGCAATTTATACTGCCTCTCACCTTGCAGCTCGTATTGCAATTTGTATTGCAGCTCACCTTGCAGCTCAGATCACGGTTTATGTTGCAGCTTGTATTGGAGCTGACACTGGGATTCATATTGCAGCCCATAATGCAGTTTATATTGCAGCTCTCACTGGAGCTCATCTTGCAGCCCATATTGCACTTTATATTGCAGCTCACCCTGCAATCAGGCCACAGTTTCTATTGCAGCCCCTGGTGCAATTTATGACACCGTCAATCCTGCAGCTCGTACTGCAGTTCCTGCTGCCACTCCTTTGCAACCCGCATCGCAATTCCTGCTGCAGCTCAGCGCTGCACTTTGCACCACGGCTTCGTGCTGCACTGCTGCTCTTTGTGTTGCAGCTGCCCTGCAGTTTGCATTGCCAGCTGCATTGCAGCCCCCTGCGCTTCGCACAGCAATCCACGCTGCAGCACTGCCACCACGGCACGGCTTGCATCGGGATCCGTGCTGCAGCTCACGCTGCAATTCGTGCCCCCGCGTTGCCCCCCCGTAACAAAACCCCGTCGCAATTTGGGCTGCAATTCCTGCTGCAATTCCATGTCAGGATTCACACCGCAGCTTCCACGGCGTTGCCCCCCACGGTGCCACTGCAGGATGTGCTGCAACCTGTGCTGCAACCTCCATGGCCATGCATACCGCCCCCTCCCTGCATGCCCCCCCTCCGGAGCTTCAGCCATGCAAACCCCC
>NW_024964806.1:0-2876 GCF_019238085.1 Lagopus leucura
GAAGGCAAGGAATTGACCCTATTGCAATACTTCCTTTGCAGAGGTGCTAGAAGTTGTCCCTGCGACCCTGGAGGTTTCCAGCACCAGCATCAAACTGAACTGGACCTGCAGATTCCCTGATGCCTGCCAGCACGTGCAGGCCACATGCCGGCTGGCAGGGCCTTCCTCACCTCCTTGTACGGCTGAGGAGGTCACTGGAGTGGAGCTCCTACACGGACAGAGGGGAACATTCACCTGTCCTCCCCTGCAGCCCTTCACTGACTACACTGTCACCATCTCGGTGCCCCCCAGCACAGTCCTGTTTTCATGGATGATCAGGACAAAAGAAACAGGTAGGTGTCCATGGCATCGTACAGGAGGGAAGGGGCATTCCTGGGCTGGTTCACCAGCAGAGAGGCAGAGAGAGGTGACCTTTGCCCAGCACTTCATTCTGAGCATCCCTCCCTGCTGTGATGGTGCTGGCACTGGGGCTGCATGCAGAAGAGGCTGTGCAGAGTCCTGGAGCAGAGCTCTTTCCTTCCTACCCCGCCCTCCTCACCACACCATCGCTGCTCCTGCTGTTGTGAAATCCACGCTCCTTTTGTGGCACAAAGCGTGCTTGGGTTTGCTGCACAGCCTGCCCCTGGGCAGTAGCTGAGGGCATCCTGCTGTGGGCTCAGACCTTCTCTGCCAGCCCCACTTGTGACTCCGTTTTCCTGCGCTTCCAGTGCCGCAGAAGCCGGAGCAGCTGCAGCTGGATGCCAGCACGGGGACCCTCAGGTGGAAGGCGCTGCCCTCCTGCCAAGGGGAGATCGTTGGGTACCAGGTACCAGGGGCCCCCACCCAGCCCCTCCCTCCCTGCTGACAGCTCTGTGCACGCAGGTGTGCAGACCATGGAAAGCCCTGAGGACCAGCAGTCACCCATCCACGTGCTGAATTTCTGGCTGTCATGAATTTGAGCATTTCCGACTTCCTCTCAGTGGTCCTCAGTCCCCAGTGATGTATTTGGCGGGGTGGCCTTACAGGCTTTCCTGTGCCTCTTGCATTCTTATCTTTTCTCTGGCCATGACAAAGGCTGTGGTTTGCAGTGCTAGAAGCAGGGCTGAGGGAGGAGAGCGCTGCACCCAGCTTGTAGCCACCTCAATTTGTGACGTGATTCACAAATCATGAGGATGCCTTGCAGAGGGCTTGCAGAGCAAAGGCACAGTCTAAGCAACTCCATTTTCTGCAGCTGCTCTGGTGCTACCTAGAGGGTTAGCTCCAGAGTCTTTCCTGCCCTGCTCTGCTCAGCACTGACGCTTTGCTCACACACACACAGGGCCGAGGCTCCCGCTGAGCTCTCTGGGCACCTGCAAGAGCTGGGATAGGAACAGGGGCAGGAGGAGCAGAGCAACGTCTTGCTGCCTGGCTGTGGTGTGGGCAGGTTCCTGCAGGATCGTGGCCGCTGCCCTCCAGCTCCGTGTCCCGTCCCCAGCTGAACGTCACGGCCAGGGCCTTGCAGGACGGCGGCTTCCTGCAGATCGAGCGGCTGAGGCTGAGCAGCCAGACCACGGAGCACCCACTGCCCGCCTACGGCCCCGGCACCACATATGCGGTGGCCGTGCGGGGCCTCACAGCCGTGGGTCCCGGAGCTGCATCACAGTTTCGCACCAGCGGCTCAGGTGAGGGTCTCCGCACGCAGCTCCTCCTCCTGCCCCTCCGTGCCAGTCCGCTGAGGCTCATCATGGGGATCTTCCTCTGCAGAGACGCCCGATGGCTGCTCCCGCCTCCTGCTCCATACCTCTCCATCTCACGGCACAGCCGTGCTTCCCCTGCACCCCATCTCCCAGCGCCCTGAGGCAGCGAGGTGAGCGCAGCCCCGGCTGCTCTGCTCTTGCAGCCCTGAGCAGTGCTGCATCCCTTAAGCTGCCTCTGTCCACCTCTCTCCATTCCCGTCTCTATTACCACCCCCACAGCCTCACTTTCTCCATCCTCATCCCCATCTCACTGCCCTACCTCCATCTCCAACCTCATTCCCATCCCCCTCCTCACCACCCATCCACATTCCTATCTCTTCCCCATCCCCATTCCACACCCCCGTCCCTTCCTCCACCCCAATCTCCATCCCTATTCTTGTTCCCATCCCGTTCCCCATCCCCATCCTCATCCCCTTCCCCGTCTGTTCTCGTTGCTGTCCTCATTCCTATCCCTGTCCCTGCTCCCGACCTCATCCCCATGTCGCTCTCATCCCCTTCCCCGTGTCCCCTCATCCCCATCCCCCTCTCACAGCCCTGCCTTGCAGTGAGCACCAGCTGCTCGTGGCGGTGACACACAACAGCACGGTGCTGGAAGACGCCTGCTCGGGGGAGCTGCAGCCCTCCAACCACAGCCACCCTGCTGACCCCTACGTGGCCGCCGTGCTCAACCTCAGCGCGCCCACGGACTTCGTGCTGGGTGACGGGGCCCGCGGGCACGGCTTCCACAACGCTCCCCTGCACCCAGGATGGGATTACACCGCCCTGCTGCGCCTCGCCCGGCGCTCACCGCAGGTACCCGTGCCGGGGGCTCTTGTGCACGGGGCGCGGCAGCGACCGCCGTGTCCTCAGCCACGGCTGGGGCCTTTGGTGGCCCTGGGTGGCAGCTCCTTGCTGTGTGGTGGCTGACGTGGGATTGCTCTGAGCTCCGTCCTGTGCCCTTCAACAGGCGGAGACGTTCACCTGCGTGTGCTACAGCTTCTCCATGGGTAAGTGGTTCCTCTGCCCCACACCTGTGCCTGAGGGTCTTTCTGTATCGCCCCTTTTCCCAGCCCATATCCTTGCAAGGAGAGGAGCTGGGCAGTCCAGCAGCTCTTGTGGGAGCAGAGGAAACTTCTGTTTCCCAGATACTGGGAGTATTTACCTGCTATAACCGGTTCCTAC
>NW_024964807.1:0-506 GCF_019238085.1 Lagopus leucura
GGCTGGTTTGGGGCTTGCCGACCTAACCCTGGTTCGCAGCGGCTTGCAGCGGCTGGTGGGGGGCTTCCCATCCTGGCAGCGGCTGGTTGCTGCTGACAGCCACTCTTGGGGTGCCTGCCGACCTGGCAGCGGCTGGCAGCGGCTGGTGGGGGGCTTGCGGCCCTGGCAGCGGCTGGCAGCGGCTGGCAGCGACTGGTGGGGGGCTTGCTGCCCTTGCAGCGGCTGGCAGCGGATGGCAGCTGCTGGTGTGGGGCTGGCAAACCTGGAAGCGGTTTGCAGTGGCTGGCAATGGCTGGTGGGTGGCTTGCCGCCCTGGCAACGGCTGGCAGCGGATGGTGGGGGTGCTTCTGCCCTGGCAGCTGCTGGCATCGGCTGGCAGCGGCTTGTGGGGGGCTTGCCGCCCTGGCAGCGGATGGAAAAGGCTGGCAGCGGCTGGCAGAGGCTAGCAGCTTCTGGTGGGTGCGTTGCTGCTCTGGCAGTGGCTGGACGTGGCTGGCAGCAGCTGG
>NW_024964807.1:516-1022 GCF_019238085.1 Lagopus leucura
GGCTGGTTTGGGGCTTGCCGACCTAACCCTGGTTCGCAGCGGCTTGCAGCGGCTGGTGGGGGGCTTCCCATCCTGGCAGCGGCTGGTTGCTGCTGACAGCCACTCTTGGGGTGCCTGCCGACCTGGCAGCGGCTGGCAGCGGCTGGTGGGGGGCTTGCGGCCCTGGCAGCGGCTGGCAGCGGCTGGCAGCGACTGGTGGGGGGCTTGCTGCCCTTGCAGCGGCTGGCAGCGGATGGCAGCTGCTGGTGTGGGGCTGGCAAACCTGGAAGCGGTTTGCAGTGGCTGGCAATGGCTGGTGGGTGGCTTGCCGCCCTGGCAACGGCTGGCAGCGGATGGTGGGGGTGCTTCTGCCCTGGCAGCTGCTGGCATCGGCTGGCAGCGGCTTGTGGGGGGCTTGCCGCCCTGGCAGCGGATGGAAAAGGCTGGCAGCGGCTGGCAGAGGCTAGCAGCTTCTGGTGGGTGCGTTGCTGCTCTGGCAGTGGCTGGACGTGGCTGGCAGCAGCTGG
>NW_024964808.1:0-1622 GCF_019238085.1 Lagopus leucura
CCATAGGGAGCCCATAGGAACCCATAGGGAGCAATAGGAACCCACAGGGAGCCCATAGGGAGCCCATAGGGAGCCATAGGAACCCATAGGGAGCAATAGGGTGCAATAGGAACCCATAGGGAGCCCATAGGGAGCCCATAGGTAGCGTTAGGGAGCCCATAGGGTGCAATAGGAACCCATAGGGAGCCCATAGGGAGCCATAGGGAGCCCATAGGGAGCGACAAGGAGCCATAGGGAGCCATAGGGAGCCCATAGGGAGCCCTTAGGGAGCCCATGGGAACCCATAGGGAGCCCATAGGAACCCATAGGGAGCAATAGGAACCCACAGGGAGCCCATAGGGAGCCCATAGGGAGCCATAGGAACCCATAGGGAGCAATAGGGTGCAATAGGAACCCTTAGGGAGCCCATAGGGAGCCCATAGGGAGCCATAGGGAGCCATAGGGAGCCCATAGGAAGCAATAGGAACCCATAGGGAGCCCATAGGGAGCCCATAGGGAGTGTTAGGGAGCCCATAGGGTGCAATAGGAACCCATAGGGAGCCCATAGGGAGCCATAGGGAGCCCATAGGGAGCGACAAGGAGCCATAGGGAGCAATAGGGAGTGTATAGGGAGCTATAGGGAGTGAATAGGGTGCAATAGGAACCCATAGAGAGCCATAGGGAGTCACAGGGAGCGACAGGGAGCCATAGGAACCCATAGGGAGCAATAGGGTGCAATAGGAACCCATAGGGAGCCCATAGGGAGCCCATAGGTAGCGTTAGGGAGCCCATAGGGTGCAATAGGAACCCATAGGGAGCCCATAGGGAGCCATAGGGAGCCCATAGGGAGCGACAAGGAGCCATAGGGAACAATAGGGAGTGTATAGGAAGCTATAGGGAGTGCATAGGGTGCAATAGGAACCCATAGAGAGCCATAGGGAGTCACAGGGAGCGACAGAGAGCCATAGGGAGCCATAGGAACCCATAGGGAGCGCATAGGGAGCCGATAGGGAGCATTAGGGAGCCCACAGGGTGCAATAGGAACCCATAGGGAGCCCATAGGGAGCCCTTAGGGAGGCCATGGGAACCCATAGGGAGCCCATAGGAACCCATAGGGAGCAATAGGGACCCACAGGGAGCCCATAGGGAGCCCATAGGGAGCCCATAGGGAGCCCATAAGGAGCCCATAGGGAGCCACAGGGAGACATCAGGAAGCCCATAGGGATCTCATAGGGAGCCCACAGGGAGCCCATAGAGAGCCATAGGGACCCTATAGAGACCACATAGAGACCCCATGGAGAACCCATAGATCCACCCTCTATCCCACAGACCCCATAAATCCCCCACACCCTCAGGTCACTCAGTGCTACTTTGAGGCCAGCTTCCTGGACCCCCCTTAGACCTCATAGACCCCGCAGACTCCATAGGTCCTACGTGTCCCCCCAGACCCCATAAATCCCCCCACAGACCCCATAAATCCCTCACAGACCCCATAGACCCCCCACAGACCCCACAGATCCGCCATATCCGCAGGTCACTTGGTGCTACTTTGAGGCCGGCTTCCTGGACACCCCGTAGACCCCACAGACCCCATAAATCCCCCATAGACCCCCCACAGACCCCATAGATGCCCCACAGACCCC
>NW_024964809.1:0-5252 GCF_019238085.1 Lagopus leucura
TGTATAACCAAGATGTTATAATTGCAATATAATCAAAAGAGTAAGGCAAAGTGTATAACCAAGATGTTATAATTGCAATATAATCAAAAGAGTAAGGCAAAGCAAACAGGGATCACAAAAGAGAATAAGTAGAAGAGCTTACCCTTGGGTTGAGCTCACTAGAAGATATCAAAGAGGAGGATCTCCAGAAGAGATCCTTCCCCTCTGGTAGCCAGCTCTTAAATAGGTCCAGGAGGGGTGGAGCCTGGCTCCACCCCTTCCGGTAGCACAGGTGAATTGCCTTCACCTGTGCTCCTCTGGCTGACTCATGGCTCACCTCAGGTGATCAATCAGAGGTTCAGGCCGTGACTCAGCAGTTCCCATACACTCCACCCCTTCACGGCGTGAACCAATGATCAGGTTAACAAAAGGGTAAGCTTTCCCTAATACAGAGATCCGGTATATCGCGACGCTTATACAATTTTATCGCGACGTATGTTGGTACAGTTCAAGACAAGTGATGATTAGTGGATGTCCATACTCTTCTATGGGCCAGTGCTCGATGATGTGCCTGGAGGCATGAGGTCCTGAGGTGCAAGTCCATTCTATGTTCCATCAGTCCCATGCAGACCATCACCGGGTGTTGTACGTGATCTGACAGCAACACTGGAACGCTTGATGGCATTTTGTTCCTTCCGGTGGTCCTGAAGGCTCACAGACTCACGGGGAGTAATACAGATGTTTTACAGGTACCAGGAGGGGAAGGTCTGCTCTCCAGGGCAAGATACAGGCCGTATTTCTGTCTTGGGTCAACACTTCCGCTTGTACTGGGGCACGTCCTGGCCGCCTGTACCACACCTTTTTGCCGGATATCTGCGGCTGCATAACGATATCAGGCACCAAAGGAGGTGTCCTGATCTGCCATAGGGACATGATGGGGGTCCCTTTAGCAATAAAGATCGGAGTGTTGACCATAATATCAGTAGGCCATGTACCTATTACTGGAGGGACTACTGAGCCTCCCACCTCCAATAGTCTCCCCCAAGGTGCAAGTAGGCCACACCACTTGGGTCCTACCTGCACCTTCCAGGGCCATTTTATTTTATGGGTACCTGGCTCTAAGTTTTCAGGGGCAGGGAGCAGAAGATTATTTTCATTACCAATTTGGGGTCTTACCTGATGATCAGTGCCCGTAATTTGGATCCTAAGCGGGGTGGCCCATGTCGTCTGCAACATTCTCAGGGCACTGGGTCTGCCATCTCGAGGTCTTTCATTCAGGTCCCGCAGGGTTTCATACAGTCTTTTTGTCCACCCCTGCAAGGACTGGGAGTCTGTCTTCAGGGCAGCCTTAAGAATACCATTATAACGTTCGATGAGGCCTGCCCCTGTTGGATTATATGGCAGGTGGAATCGCCATTCGATGTTATTTTCTTCTGCCCAGCGCTGTATCGTTGCACCAGTAAAATGAGTCCCTTGGTCGCTCTCGATGACTTGAGGTGTCCCGTAGGCAGACATCAGTTTAGTGAGTGCCTTGATGGTATATGCCTGGTTTGCTTTCGGTACTGGATAGGCCTGCAGTAGCCCACTTGCAGTGTCGACACAGGTCAGGGCATATCTTGCCCCTTCGGAACGAGGAAGGGGCCCGATGTAATCGACCTGCCATCGCTGGAGAGGATTGTGTCCCCTAGCAAGATGGGCTGTTGTTTCGGGCAACGATCTCGGTCTCATCTTGGAGCAAGCGTCGCAATCCTGGCATGCCTGGACGATATCAGATAGTTGTATGGGCAGTCCCCATGCTTTAGCAGCTGCCCACATTGTCTTTTGTCCAGCATGCCGTAGCTTCTGATGTAGCCAGCGGGCGATGTTCTCAGATGGTGAATTCTCAATCCATCGAACTCGGGCCAATGTGTCGGCTTCATCGTTTCCCGGTGACTGTAGGGGCTGATGACCAGAAACATGGTAGACACGTACAGTCCTGTGTTTGACCGTATTCCATATATCTAACCACATGTCTTTGCCCCAGATCGGTCGGGCGTGGATAGTCCATTCCTGGGTGGCCCACTGTGCAATCCAGAGAGTGAGCCCCCGGTACACAGCCCAACTATCTGTGCAGATGTTCAGGATACCATCACCGGGTTCCTTGGTTATAACCATCCACACGGCTCGCAGTTCTGCCCATTGGCTGCTCTGACCATCCCCCTCATCGAACCAGATTGTCTCGGTGGAAGGATGGTATGCTATTGCTCTCCACTTGCTCGGGTTGCCCTTGCTGGACCCATCTGTGTACCAGGCATCTTCAGGGATAGGATATTTTCCCTCGTGAACGGGACTCTTCTCTGGTGGAGCGACCAGTATTTCTTTTGGTGCATCACTGTGATATGTAACTGGGCCTAGGATCTTCTGAAGTTCTTCTTTCAAGGGGGATGAAGACAGACTGCTCCTTTGGCTGAGATAGGCGACCCATCGTGCCACTGTTTGTGCTTGGGCCACCCCTGTCTTAGGAAGGTGGGTCAGATCCTTCACCCACCCCTGAATTGGCAGAGTGGTCTTGACTATAACTGCAGCTGTCTGAGTTATTGGCTCTACTGCCTGTAATGCCGAATAGGCAGCCAATAACTGTTTTTCAATCATACTGTATCTTTCTTCTGCTCCGTGCCAAACCTGAGACCAGAAACCAATGGGGGTCCGAACAGAACTCTGGCGCTGCCACAGGCCCCAACCGAAGCCGTCTTGAGTAACATGAACGTCCAACTCGGCTGGGAGGGTAGGATCGAATATACCCAATGCCTGAGCTTGTTTAACTGCCAGTTTTGCTTGTTGGAAAGCATCCTGTTCGGTTTTCCCCCAGTCCCATAGCTGCCCCTTTTTTGTGAGTCTGTATAATGGCCTTAGCAGCTGCGCTAGATGAGGTATAAAGGAACGCCAATAACCCAATATACCTAGAAACTCTTGCAGCTGCTTTGATGTTGTAGGGACTGGAAATGCCTGAACCTTATCTATAACAGCACTGGGTAGCACTTTGGTCTTTCCTGACCAAACCACCCCCAGGAATTTTACGGACAGGCCTGGACCTTGCACCTTTTGGGGATTTATAGCCCATCCCCTTTGTTGCAAATAGGCAGTTAATGAATCAGCTGCCTGTCCTACTACCTCCAGTGAGTCGGATGTCAACAGGAGATCATCAATATAATGATATAGGTTAACATCATCAGGTTTTCTCCAGTCAGCCAGGTCACGTGCCACTAGATTATGACAATACGTTGGTGAATGCACGTACCCCTGTGGCAGGACCTGAAAGGTCCACTGCCTGCCTCCCCACGTAAACGCAAACTGATCTTGCGATTCCTCAGCAATTGGGATACTGAAGAATGCATTTGCTAGATCTAGGACACAATGATAGGTTTTTATCTCCCTACTCAATGTGTCCATTAGGGAAGCAATATTGGGTACGGCCGCATGAATAGGCGGCGTGACCTTATTTAATTCTCTGTAATCTACTGTCATCCTCCATGTGCCATCCGACTTTCGCACTGGCCATATGGGGGAGTTATACGGGCTGTGTGCAGGTCTTACAATGCCCACTTTTTCTAATTCCTGCACCGTTCTCGATATTTCATCTTGCCCACCCGGGAGTCTATACTGTCTAACATTAGTAATCCGGCGCGGTTTCGGCAGGCAAACAGGCTCATGTTTCGCATGGCCTCTTAATATTGCCTGCACCGCCCGGATACTGATACATCTTTGTCGAAGTCTGAACTCTCCCACAGTTGTTTGGAGAGCCAGACCCCATAGAATGTCTATGCCCAGGATGTATTCTTGGACTGGGGCAATAGACACCTTGTACTCCCGGGGTGGGAGACGCCCAACCCCCAATTTTAACCATGTTTGGGTGACAGGAATAGTCTGTCCCCCAAAACCACCAATCGTCACTCTGTCGCCATGAAATTTTCCTGGATCTCCATAGATAACTGATGTTTCTGCTCCAGTATCCGCTAATGCCATAACTCTCTGAATATTTTTTCGGGACCAATAAATTGTTAATTCTACATAGGGCCTCCGGTCCCGTCTGGAGGCCCTACGGGGACTAACATCCCTTGTCACGCCATGAATTGTGCTAGGGCCAGTTCTTTTGCTTCTGATGGCTCAGGCATTGTGGCCCGAGACACCTGAGGTGGCTTCTTTTTCCTGTTAGGAATAATAAAATCTTCTAGGTTCCATGTTGTTGTTGGAACCCTCTCTATAGCTCTTACCCTTGATTTCTTAGGGTAGCTCTGGAATTTTTGATTGTCCTTTAGTTGTCTCCAGAGCTGGAGAAGGACGTGGTTGGGCTGGCGGTCGATCTTAGCAAATTGGACCCCAGCCCGAATTAAATCATTAAACATTTGTTTTCGGGATACCCTTATGGGTCCCGATCGAGGAGCTCGAGTAGCCGGCATTCTGGTTTTATTTACCGGCAGGACCTCTGCTTCCTCCAAAAACCGAATATTGCGCCTAGTCCACAGGCGTTCTGTTTCTCCCAAATCGGCAACTAACTGGGCAACCTGCTGGACTACGGCTTCTGATGCTACAAGGGGATTTAATATCGAAACTAGGGTGCCGTACAGATGGGAGGGAGCTTGTTGTAGAATTAAATCTCTCATCCCTGCCGAAAATTTAACCATATCAGGGCCATCAAATGTATCTTCATAAATGGCCTCTCTTACACCCAGTTCACGGATATAGTTCTGAAGGTCCTCCATAGAGGACCACATACCTGTATGTAACGGTATGTCTGATTTATTCGGCCATACCATACGGCAGGCCGCCATTAACCATTCTAGTATGGAATGGTTTTCATCACGATATTGATTGCCCACGTATAACCTTTGCCTAAGAGCAGGATGGACAGTCATGGTGGCCAACTTAGATATTTCTGGGCCATTCACCACGACACTTTCTGCCCCAGAATCCCACAGTCTCAATAACCAAGCCGGCACACTTTCTCTGGGCTTCTGCCGAAATCGTTGTACTAAGTCCATTAATTCTGTTGCTGTGTATGGCCGAGCTGTCACATGTAAATGAGTCTGGGCAGGGGGCCATTGATCAGGCGGCACCCCTGCCGGTCTGTCCTGTACTTTTTTTGTTTTTTGGGTTATCACAGGACGGACCTCCAATGGATCAGTTTGAATTGGACATTCAAGGTCTGATTTGGATTTCTTGTTGTCCTGATCAACGAAGTCTGTTGATTCAGGAGCCTGGTCATCATTTATTGAAATATTACGAATTTGGCTTAC
>NW_024964810.1:0-9580 GCF_019238085.1 Lagopus leucura
TTTTAGGGGTGTTTTAGGAAATTCCTTGGCGGCGGAGGGCGGAGGGGGGCGGGGGGGGGGGGGGGGGGGTGCGGAGCCACACGCTTAACCCCTGCATCCCTGCTGCCAGCTCCGAGCCCAGAGCGGGGCTGAACCCCCCCTGCCCCCATCAGCCCCATTGCTGTGGGGTCCGTGCACGGAGCTGGGCTGCGTGGAGCCTCCCTGCTCCATATAAAGCCCATTGGAGCGGGGTCCATGCTAACAGTGGAGCTGCAGCCCCCTCTCCTGGGGCCTAACCGTAACCTTAACCCTAACTATAACCCTAACCCTGATCCCAACCCTAAACCTTAACCCTATCCCTATCCTTAACCACTAACCCTAAACCTAACCCTAACCCTTACTGCCCTCCTGGGGCCACCAAGGTGAGCAGAGACAATGAGCCCTGTGGCCACTCTGTGGCCAATTCCCATCCCAGTTACTCCTCCAGGTGATGTGGCTCACATCAGCCCAGCAGCACCACATCCCATGGTCAGAATACCTCACAGAGACAGGTTCCTGCAGCTCCCTTACATCCCCAAGACCAGATTTTTCTTGCTTTTCTCCCTCTTACAGTATCCCAGCTTATGCTTGCAGAAGTACTTTGAGCAGGATACTTCCCAGCACCAGAAATTCAGTCTATACCAAGCTGAGCACCTCCAGGTCTACATCCCTGCATTGGGCAGAAGTTCCAGACCTCATAGTGGCCCTGAGTTTCTCCCTTGTTGGGCTCCATCTCCTTCCTCATCTCCTGCTTCCCATGCCCCTAGTCAGGACAGACTTCCCCTAGTTTTGATCCTGAGCCAGTTTGTTATGGATTTTCTTCCATTCATTCAATCTCAGGATCAGAGTGTGAGGTCTTCATGCCCAGCACCAACCCACCCGAGATTGGCACTGACCCACAAGTGTCAACGTGTCCCCAAACCCCCAAATCCCATTCAGACCGGCCACGTTCCCCATTTAGCTTGGAAGGGAAGGTGGTCACAAGGAAATTCTGCAACAAAAAACTCTTCTTCCCATCTCTCTTTGTCCCAGAAGCCCAACACCATCCCCTGTACCAAACCGCAGCTGCAGGTGCCTATTTCCCAGAGCTGGCTGTGAGAACAGGAAATCTCCTTTGTAATAACAAACCTGTTTTAATTACAGCTTAAATCATCAGCTTTCATACTTTCCCTTTCGAGCTTATGTGGACAAACCGTGATGCATTCCTGCACCCTGGACACGGCTGGATGCATTTCTCTGGAAGAAGTTGGCAACCATGAACAGCAGCAAAGCAGACACAGAGGAATCCTCACCTCACCCCCACTCTCCCATATGGGAATATTTGTGACCCTTGAAGAGCACGGAGCTGGAGGCAGAGGTGGGTGGCTGTAGGGATGGTCACAGGTCGACTTGTTTACGAAGGAGCTCTAAAAATAATATCACCTCACCACTCACTGCCTTCCCCCGTGGATTGTGAGCATGGTGCTGATGAAGGACCAGGAACACAGGAGCTGTAAGCCAGGCACCTTCTGTCTGGCACCGTCCGTCTGCAGGAAGCACAGTGCAGCTGCTGTTGGATTTCATGGCTGACTGGAGGAATCCTGACACGACCACACACCTTCAATACAAAATACAGGGCTGGGTTTTGGAGCAGCCAGCAGAATGCCTGCGTTCTGGATCCAGAGGTCCCCGGTGGGTTACAGGAGCTGATTGTCAGAGCAACCCGGAGCCCATCCACGCTGCCCTTCTCTGCTCAGAGTGCTGGGGTGGAACCCTTGCAGCATCCATGCATGTTTGGGATGGGGATGTGATTTAAAGACCCCAGGTTTTCTCGCCATCCTTCTGTCCTCAGTGCCTCTGCGCGGTGAAGATTTATCCTGACCAGCTGGATTTAGCTAACACACATCACACAACCACAATATTAAAGAGTTTGGACTAAATAGCAAGCTCCTTCCAGCTCCCCCCAGGATGAGGGCTACCTCCTCACCCAGCTCTTCCCTTGCACAGAGCAGACCTGAAAAGCACATTTGTAGCTCAGGTCTGCATGTGGCTATGGAAGGGCAGAGAAAAATGGGGATGTGAAGCCCGGATCAATGAAGTTATTTTGCATCTCTGCTGCAACAGCAACCGCTGAATTCAGGACTGTAGATCCTGGCCCTGCATCAGGGCTGAAAGTTATGGGAACGTTCAGCCGTGTCCTAAGTGCAGGCCCAGGAAATAAAGGCCAGGCTTGTCGGGAGCAAGGTGCTGTGTTACATCTCTCTTACATCTCATAAAGAATACATTCACCCTTTGGCAAAAAGAAATGAGGCTCTTTATCTTAATCTGTGAAGGAATCTGGTGGACAGCTCGATTCTGCCAACATCAATCCATCTGCGATCACGAAGCAGGCTCCAAAACCAGGGGATTGGCTTGCAAATAATAAAACCTGGCTCCTTTCTATTTGCCTTCTGGTTCCTGAGCCTTTAGGTCCAACTCACTTCATGTTTTCTGGGCAATTCCTTTTTGTTTTCCGAATGAAAACTGAGATTCTCCTACCAACCCCTGAATAAACAGCGTGGGCTCCAACAACATCCCGTGCCATGCGAGCCTCGTGGCAGGACAGCAAGCTGGCAGGGTTGCAGGGTGCAGTAGCTGGAAGTTTGCAGCCTGGAATCATGGGCCAGGAGAACCACACGGTTTAGAGCTGCCAGCAGTGGGCAATGGGACTGGAAACCTGCTGGATGTAAAGAAATCTGGCTGCAAAGAAGCAGGAGCAAGTCCTGACCCAGGGGTGGAGGAGATGCTGCTAAAACACGCTGTTCCTTCTGCCCACCATGGGGAATGCAGGCGTAAATCCTCAGCGCTGGCCATCCCAAAGCAACCATCACACTGAATCCCCATGGCCAGCCCACACCACTGACCCTCAGCCGCCCAAGCTAGCAGCAAGCTCCTTCCATGGAGCAAGGAAACATCACCTAGAGGGAGTACAGTTACACTACAAAGGCTAATGGCTTTTAAATAAAGAGAGTAGACTTAGACAAGACACTAGAAAGAAATGCCTCACACTGAGGCTCTGGCACTGCAGCACAGAGCTGTGAGTGCCCACCCCCAGCGGTGCCCAAGGCCATGGATGGGGCTGTGGGTGCCCAGGGGGGGCTTTGAGGTCCATTCCAACCTCTGGGACTCAGGGGTTCAATGAACTGCAACCATTGGGAAGGCTGACACTCAAACCCAGGGCTGCACAGAGCACAGGTGAGATCCCTCCTGTAGCTCCACAGGCTTTATTCATCCCCATTGATGGCTCATGGTCACGTAAATAATGTTTGGCATGCATTTGATGGAACTTATTCATCTTGGATGACTTTTGTGGGTCCCTTCCAACTCAAACGACTCTACAGTCTGACACGGGCATGCTAGAAGTTGGACTCAGTGATCCTTATGGGGTCCCTTCCAACATGAGATATTCTGTGATTCTGTGATTCAAGGTCTACTTTACTCATCTATAGCTGATGGAGATGGAGTCCTTCCATCAGAAGGGGATGGGGATGGAATAGGATGATGCCTCTCTGCCATACTCCACTAACTAGGGATAAATTGAGCAAAATCCACATTTTCTTCATGCCACAGCTTCACAAAACTCCCCTCTCGCTGACACAGAGTGACACAGAACAACCTGAAAGGGGGAAAAGAAATCAAAGCACTGAGCCCACTCAAGGGCAAGGACGTATGGCTCCTGCCCCATTGAAGCTGTGCTGATCAATGGCCCTCGAGGCACACAAGTCATAAGGCTAGAGAGAGGGGCATTTGGGTAATTAGGGCTTCAGGGCTCCATTCCCCATCTGGGAACCACACAGAGATGGAGAGAAGCAGATGCAGAGGAAAAACATTCTTCTCTGAGTTGCAGAGAATGCCTGACCCTCATGCACAGCGCTCTCACCACTGGCTCTGCACCTCCAAACCGAACGGGAAGAGAAGTGCTGGCAAGGGTCCTTCGGGCTGTTTTGATGCTGTCACTTCTTGTCCTGGCTGCTGTCGAGCTTCCCTTGTTTGAGGTGAACCTCATACGTTTCTCACTTGCTTTCCCTTCACTGCTCACTGGACTCTCCATCCCACTGCATCCTCTTAAACAGAGAGGGTTGGTATCGACCTCAAACACTCAGCCATCACCTTTCCCAGCACATGATTGCCTGCTCTCCTCCTGATGAGTGATTAATGCTGGTGAGAGCTCAGGAAGCTCCTGGAGGTTTCTTGAAGGCAAGGCCCACGAAGGCAACCTGCAGAGGACATCAGCCTTCCTCTCCTGATTCACAACCCGAGAGCAGCCCTCACATTTACCACTCTACAGCGATGTAACAACTGCAGGAGATAACACCTGCAGCCCAGGGTGCTGGAGGTAACACTGTTCATCATAGCTCAGGTGTGCTCCCAAGGGTTTTCTGGGTATGCAACAGGATCTGGTCAAAATCCACAACAGAACAGGGCCAGCAATGGCTTGCCAGAGTTTGGGAGCGGTTGTTTTCCATGCAGACAACCATAAGCACTGCTGCAAAGGTGGTTATAGCATGACTCTGAGCCATGGGGCCTGGGGAACTTTTCAGAGCCCTAAATCTGCACCTTTGAAGGCTTGAGGTAGCCACCAACTGATAAGGCTTAAAAACAGGCAATGAGATAATTTACAAATGGAACATGGAGAGGGAAATTCAGTAATTTTTTGATCATCTGAGCTCACTGGCAAGCACAAGAGCAAACACACAGCAAGTCGTCTATAATCTAATATAGTCTATAATCAGGGCAAACTGATGGAGAGAGGACAGGGAAGAAGAGCAATGATTTCCCTCCAGGGATGGAGATCAGTGACCAAAAGTGGGTGAAGAGAGGCAGCAGAGCAAAACCCCATGGAGCACAAGCAATGGGATGGATTGCCCAAGGCAAGGAGCAGAGGGGCTGAGCAGCAGGACACAGAGAAGGGTCAGAGATGCAAGGATAAGCCAAGGGGTGGAAGGAAGCGTCAAGGTGAAGGACAGAGAGGAAAGCTGGGAAAGTTGTCTGTATTTCCCATCTCTACTGCAGAACATCCCCCCCTGCACTGGGGGCTGTGGATGAGTGACCCCATAGCCGGCATCGTCACTGGGAGAACCACAAAGCGACAGTGGCAAAACGCTGCCAGCTCATCGGGAAAGCGAGAAGCAAAGGAACGTTGCTTGACAGGCTGTGTGAGGCTGAGGTGTCGGCTTGGGGAGGCAGGATGTGAGGCTGGAGCCGTGCACAGGCTTAGGATACCCTCTGCAGGCCAGCCATGAGCTCCGCACGTCCCAAATCACAGAGGCTTCGCTTGGAAGCTGAAGATTCCAAAAGCAAATCCTGCCGAGGCCGGGTTGGGTGTGCAGCACCAGTGTGGGAGAATATCTTTTGGAAAGGCAAAGATCCCTTTCCAAATCCCAACCTCTGTTGCTAGAACTTCTGCAGAGAGCTAAAGCTCTGCATGGTGGCAGTGCCTCCTCTTCCCAGGCGCTCTGCTCCTTCCCAGCTCCAGGAGGACCTGCAGAAATAACACTCCTTGTCTCCTCCCATCCAATAGGGACAATTTCTGGACCATACCTGATCCCAGCACCAGAGCAATGCTTCCCTCCTGTTGCCATACAGGTTGACAAAGCCATGAGGATTTTTGGGTTTCCTGTCACTTAACCTTTATTGCAGACCGGTGTCGGGCGGACAACCACAGCAAAGAGGATCAATGCACTCATATCCCTTTTGTCATTTGAAATAGAGATGATTAAAGGCCAGAATTGTGGATAAGAGAGCAAGAATGGGAGCCCTCAGCAAGCTCCCAGCTGCCCCAGCTGCCTCCCTCCAGCCCCATTAGGAAAAGCCACCCAGCAAAAGCAGCACCGCAGAGACCAACCACACTCAGAAGCTGTTCCTTGAGCAGAGGTTTCTCCTTCCTCTCCCCAGCAGCAAGTCTTCTGAGCAGGCCCAGAGCTGTAGGGCTTCACCTCCATCCCTGCAGCCATCTCTGCTGTCTGGGTTGGTCATAGAACTTCACCAGAGAGGGAGCTGATGCTTGAATTAAAAGAGGCCAAGAAGACAAATTGTTTTAGTGCCACAGCAAACAGATGAAAAGAAGCAGGAGAGAAACACAAGAGATTTCCATAGCAACCAGTACAAAGGCTGTGGCTCTGCTGGTTTTCTGTGAGCCTCCTCCTCTGCACACAGGCAATCCAGGGGTGCTGCTATGAGCACTGACCCAGTAGGAGAGGGATGGGTTTTAGGGAGCTCACGATGGAGCTGGGCACGCTGCAGTCCTCTGCACCAGCTCCTTCACCAAAGAAAGAGCCAGGATCTTCTGGAGGGGTGTTCTGAACCTAAGAGCTGCTTTAAAATACAACAGTGCAACGAGAGAAGGGTAGAAGTGGCACTGAGGCACACAGTGGGCACAGTGGGGATGGGTTGGGGTTGGACTTGGGGATTTTAGGGGTCTTTTCCAACCTTCGTGATCCTATGATTTCACCATTTGATGATTCTGTGGTCCTATGGTGCCACGTCCATGATGGGTACCAGGCCCCACCTCCCCCGTGTGCACACAGATATTCAAGACGGCATTTCCATTTCCTTCTTTCCTTTCTCTTTCCCTCCCTATTTCTCCTTACGTTCCTCCCAGTCCTGGCACAAATGCTTCCCTTCAGTTTTCTTTGCTGGGGATGTTTGCACACCAGGATTTTATCACAGAATCATAGAAACACCAAGGTTGGGAAAGACCTCCATCAAGTCCAACCATCCACCGACCCCCAACGTAATCCCAATATTTGTCTCTTTGTAACACATCTAAATGTTTCTTGGACCCCTCCAGGGATGCTGACTCCCCCACTCCCTGGGCAGCCCATTCCAGCACCTGACCACTCTTCTTTGAGAAGAAATTTTTCCTAATATCCAACCTGAATTAGAACATCACATCATTATATAATAGAAACAAATACTTGTTCAGGCAGGACCAGCAGTAGGAGGAGATACCGCAGCAGCAGGGACAAATCAAGGACTAAAATTGAATGAAGAGAAAATCAGAGGCACTAAAAATTGAGACTGAGCCTCTGGTAAGGCTTCAGAGCCCCCATTGCTGAACAGAACATCTTCCTGAAGCCTCACAAAGCCTCCCCTTCCTCACATTCCCAGGGCATGAGCACATCACAAAGTGTGGATGGATCCATGTTCCCTCCTCCCCAGTCCCCAAAGAAGAAAGAGATGCTCCTCCTCCCTCTGTGCATCCTATCAGCACATCCTCGGATGCTGCTGTGGGAAAGGGCAAACTCACAGCAGGAGGAGCCGAAAGGGCCAATGGGACAGGGATGATTTATGCCCCCCTCTTTTTTTCATCTCCCAAGATCTTAGAACTGATGAATCTTCCCTTGGAAACTTTGAGATACGTTTGACCCTCTAGCAGATGAAGAACCCCAACCCTACAGCAATGGCTTCCCCAAACCCCCTTACACCCTAAAATTAAGGAGAGGACAGAGCTGTGCCTTGCTCCTCACCACCTGTGAGGAGAGAGAGCTGCTGCCTGTATGCACACTTCTGTTCCCAAGTGCCTTTCACCTGCTGCTGTACAATACTGAAGGCCAAGAGGGAAGGAGAAAGATAACAGACCTCCTGACCCAACACGTGCAACAGATCAGAAAGTGGAAGAGTGGCGGTGAGGAGCCCAGCATGGATTGACATCACATTTACAATCCAGACACGCCAGGGTCTGACCTCACAAGCTTGCACATGGCCTCAATCATGGCCACATCCAAACTGTTTTGGGAGAACAGTCCACAGCCTCAGGAACCCCATTACTGTGCCTGCAGGTGGAGCTCAGTGCTCCAGGCCAAAGCTGTGCCAAGGGTCTTTCTCATGGATGCCCCATCCCTGCAGGCATTCAAGGCCAGGCTGGATGTGGCTCTGGGCAGCCTGGGCTGCTGGTTGGCGACCTGCACACAGCAGGGGGTTGGAACTGGATGAGCATTGAGCTCCTTTGCAATACAAACCATTCTATCATCCTATGATTCTGTGATTCATGTCTCTGGCACAGGGGAGTGAAGGAAAAGGAAAACCAGGAGTGTGATACAGCCCCTTTCCCTGGGACCTTATCCTCCCTCAGTCCCAGCAGGACACTAAACTCAGGGAGCAGCTGTGCAAAGCAGCTCACAGTCTGACTCCCCGTTACTTGCCCAAGGCAGGAGGAGGGCCATGGGTGGTTTATATGGCCAGCAGGGACATTGAATTACAGGAGATTTACATCTGACAAGGGAAAAAGTTTTCTGGTGACAGGGATAGGCTCTGACAGCCGCCCCGGGGGGAGGTGAGCTGCCAGCACTGGAGGTTTATCAGAACAGGATGAACAAGCATTGCTCAGGAGTGACTCAGGCTGAGCTGATCCCGCTGCTGCAGGGAAGAGGGATGAGCAAACAGCTCTTCTAGGACCTGGCCAGCCCCATTTTCCATGAGTACTCTGCATCTCTGTTGCATGGTATAGCACAGATCTGAAGTTCCCTACAGCACGTGTCCTCCACAGCCAGCTGGTCAGCACTGTGCATGCAGCATCACGCTGGGGAGCTTCACATTCCTAGCATTTCCAGAGGAAAGGATGCTCATCCCAGCACCGCAGCTTCTCCCCCCAACCTCTCCTTCATGGAAAACTGTCCTTCTGTAAATCCTGCCTGGAGGTGGAAGGGGGAAAAGGGAGCTGCCATGAAACACATCCCAAAGAGCTCGTCCCGACTACTTCCATCTCCATGCGCCTTGCTGTTCAGTCCCTATTTGTTTATTTTGGAGCATATCCAGAGAATGGCAACAAAGCTGAGAAGGTTCAAGAGCAAAGTCCCACGGGAAGCAGCTGAGCCTCTGAGGAGCATTTAACAGTTATTAATGGAAACAATCAACACTGCATAAGCAAAACTTCAAACACTGACAGTGATCATAGAACGATAGAATGATTTTCCTCCTAATCCCTACTCTAAATCTACCTGATGATCCCCTCCCTGGCTGCTTGCAATCCGAGCCCCCCGATTCCATGGCAAAGCTGGATGCCAAAGATGGCCTTCCTCTTCTCACACACCGCGCACTGACGCTCATGCTGCCATGGCCAAAGCACCATCAGACACTCAGCGATGAACAACGCATCATTTAGTAGACGGACGGCGCAAGGCAGCAGCCCCACGCCAGGCAGCACCAGCCCTGCTATGGCACGGCCACGTTGCCAGGGGCAGCCAGCAGCTCCAGGAAGCCCCCTGCAGCCGGCACAGCCATGCATGTCACAAGAGCACAACGCTGGGGGGGCTGTGTTCCAGAGCCAGCTTGCTGTCACAGCAGCCCGGAATGCTGAGCACAAGGGCAGTGCCAGCCCCAGAGCGCCGCCGAGGACCGAGGGAGCCAGGGCTGTGGCGGGCAGGAGCAGCCCATGGCGATGGATGGGGCCGCTCCTCCTCTGCCTCACAGCCACACACGGGGACAGGGACACAGCAGGACGGCCAGACGCTCCTGTGCTCACCCACACCACAGATAAGTCGCTCCCAAACTGCAGCCCGCCTCGCTCCTGCGGGACCCTGCCAGCTCCCCATGCTTTCCCTTG
>NW_024964810.1:9590-34112 GCF_019238085.1 Lagopus leucura
AACAAGAGGCTGAAAGGGATGGATGGGCCCAACTCCGAAATCCCACAGACACCACGTCCAGAAGAGAAGGAAGCACCGTAACCGAGCGCTGCTGAGGCCAGCATGGAAGTTTAGGAGCCACCAAGACTGTCAGCCTTCCTGCCTCCACCACAGGCGACAACCGAGAAGCTGGCACACAATTAAAGACTAATTGAACAACCTTCAGAATAAACTTTCTCATTCCTTACACCCACAGTTCTTCTTCCATCTCATGGCATCCATACTGCTAACTTTGGGGAGGTTTCCTTATTGTTATCATCACTTTCTACTTATGCTGCTGTTTATCATGGTATCAGAGAGTGGTTTGGATTGGAAGGACCTTGCAGATCACCCACTCCCAACCCCCTGCTGTAGGCTAGCATGCCTCTCATAGCAGAGCAGAGGGCAGAATCACCTCCCTGCCCTGCTGCTCACACTTCTCTCCATGCAGCCCAGGATACCGTTGGCCTTCTGGGCTGCCGGCGCACATTGCCAGCTGGCATTGAGGCTTCCATCCTTCTCCTCGGGGCTGCTCTCAAGCCATTCTCTGCCCGACCTCTGTCTGTGCTTGGGATTGCACCTGGCTTTGGGAAGGCACTTGGCCTTGTTGAACTCCACGAGGTTGGCTTGGGCCTGCCTCTCCATCCTGCCCAGGTCCTGTGCATGGCATCCCTTCTTTCTGGCGTGTTGACTACGCCGTTCGGCTTGGTGCCATCTGCAAAGTGCTCAGGATGCACTCGATCCCGCTGCCTGTGTCACCCACAGAGATGTTCGCTAACCCTGCTCCCAGCGCCCAGCCCTGAGGAGCAGCACTCAGCACAGCTCTGCACCTGGACCCTGAGCTGCTGCCCACGGTGCCACCGTCCAGACAGCGTTGAGTGGTCCACCCATCGAAAGTCTTTTCCAACCTTGGGGATTCTGTGAGCACAAATGTAAGCAGCGACAGCGAATCAACGTAGAAAAGGATTAGGGGATTCTGTACGCTATATGCAATGATACAGGGCCACAGAGGGACGGCATCGCGCTGGGAGCAGCAACCGCCGCTCTGAGGCGAGCCTCAACCTACGCCAAACCTCCCTCAGCCAGAGCATTCGCGCCCACTGAACAGACGCGGCGAGATCCCTACTTATTTACTTGTGTCATGAATATGCAGTGAGGTGGGAGGTGCCACCACGAGGGCGGGGCCGATACGGGGCGGTGCTGCCTCATGACTATACATCGCCTCGTGCATAATGCATGAGGGGCGTGGCCTCGCCTCAGCGCTCTGTCCCTTCAAAGTGCGGGAAGATGGCGGCGGCGGCGGCAGCGGGCCCCGGGAGCCGGGCGGCGGGCTGTGCGCGGCGGGGCGGGCGGCGGAGGCGGCGAGGGCGGGCCGGGGCGGAGGAGCAGGAGGAGGAGGCGGAGGCGGAGTGCTCGGCGTGCCGCCAGGCTCTGGGGGAGGCGGTGACGCCGCCCTGCCGCCACTCGCTGTGCCTCGCCTGCTTCCAACGCTGCCTGCAGGGCCCGGCCCTGCGCTGCCCGCTTTGCCGCAGCCGTTTTGCCAACCGGGCCCGCACCGACGCGACGGCCGCCGGAGGAGGAGGAGGAGGAGGAGGCGCGGAGCAGCGGCCGCCGGACCCAGGTGCGGCGGCAGCGGCGGCGGCTCCTGCCCCTCCCCTCTCCTCCCCTCCCCCCTCCTCGGCCCCAACCGCCGCGGCGGCAGCGGGGGGGGGGGTGGGGGGGGGGAGGGAGTGCGGGGAGGCGCTGGGCGGGGCCAGAAGGGGGCGTGGCCATGTTGCATGGTGGGCGGGGCTTGTGTGAGAGGAGGCGGGGCTCTATGGGAGGGGGCGGTGCGCGGAGGCTCGGCTGGGCGGTGGGAGGTGTGATGAGTAGTAGGGGCTCAGCTTTGCGCTGTGTGGAGGGGGCTGTGGTCAACCGCCTGCAGGCAGAGGGTGTGGGGAAGGGGTAATCCTCCTGATATCTGGAGTTAGCTCTGTTCACGGCCTGGGGTGAGAGCTTTCAGACTGCTGTCCTCTTCCCTGGGGAAGCACTGGTGATGAAGGGGCCTGTAAGAGACAGTAGGACCTGCCACCTTCTTTGGGAAGAACGTGGTGACAGTGGGACCCATCCCCTTGCCCAGGACGGCACCAGAGGTGGGAGAACCCATCCACTTCCCCAAGGCAGCGCTGGTGGCAGAAGGACCCATCCCCTTCCCTGGGAAGGTGCCGGTGACAAGAGGACCCTTCCCATTCCCCGCAAAGACATTGGAGACAGGAGGACCCATCCCCTTCCCCAAGACAACAGCAGAGACAGGAGGACCCGTTTCCTTCTCCAGAAAGGCACTGGTGATGGGAGAACACCTCATCCCCTTCTCCAGGGCAGTGCCAGTGACAGGAGGACCCATTCCTTTCTCTCACTGTTGGCACTGGGAGGAACTGGGCAGTCCCGAGTGGGGACAGTGTCACATGGCCAAGGTGGCACCAGTTTGGATCATCCAGTGGCCAGCAGCCAGTTATTTTGTAATAGCACTGCCCAAATAGTTAATGGTTACAGAGGAAACCTGCAGGGGTTGTAAACACCGGATGAGTTCCTGCTGCATCGCAAGAGGAAAGCTCTTGTGTTGAGGGATGTCCCAGTCTTTGTTGACAGAAAGTCCATCATTTCCGAGGTTTTATTTTTTTTAAGGCATTTCCTCCCTGTATGGAGAGCAGGCTGTCTGCACTGACAGCACAGTGTGACGCTCCGGGGGACGATGCAGCAGTGTTGGCACAGATCATCTGCATCACCACGAGCGCTTCTCCACCGCTGGAAGCTCTGCGTTGAGCTCCAGATGGACACCACAAACCAGCTGAGCTCTGCCCCAGCCACTCCTCACCTCTGGGCTCCCGCCTCATGCATGTGTCAGCACCCTCTCATTCGCCGCGGGAGAAATTGGCAGGATGAGCATAAACGGCTTAAATTGGTGGTTTGAACTCACCCCACTAACCTCCACTGGAAGCGAATTCGGAAGGATTTGCTGGATGTGATGAATAGAAGGGCTGTCTGGCAGCGAGCTGCGCCAAGCAGCTGGAGGACGGACCGCCGCCGAGCCACGCTCCTCCCCAAAACCTCCCACCAAGACGGTTCTTGCCCTGGCCTGGCCTGCATGGGAATATCCAGCCACGCTGCAGGAACACTTACATTTAAAAACAAATTAATTTCAAGTCTCTGCTTGTCTCGCATTACCCGAGATGCGTGTGTTTTGCAGCAGTCACATCGATAGTCATTTTCTTTCTGAACCTCCTAAAACTCTGAAAATGTACTGGAGGGAACGGCAGGGGATCTTAGCATGGAGAAATGTGGAGAGTGCATCCGAACAGGGATGTGCCTGTGGTGTTACCCAAGTGCTGGACAAACTGCTGTGCTCTGCGTGGAATTGCCGACGTATGGTTGTGCTGAAGGCTGTGGAGTGGTTCAATTAACGGTTAATGAGGTGAGCTAAAATGAGCTCTCGTCTGGAATGGTGTTCCTGGTAAGATCAGGCCTGTCCTGAAGCAGCACCAGGTGGCTGCATCAGACTGAAAGCTGTAAAGCTAATTGACTGCTTGTTCTGTGAGTCATGCTAATAGTGCGGAAATTGAAGATTACAAATGGTAGCCTACTAGAAGCAGAGAGAGCAGGGGATGCACTTTATTTCGACTACAGCCAGGTTTATCGTGGTCATAGACTAGCTGGGGTTGGCAGCCGCCCCTGGGGCCTTCTGCTCAAGTAGGACCACCAGAAGAAGGCTGCCAGGACCATGTCCAGGTGGGTTTTGACCCTCTCCAAGGATGGAGACTTTGCAGCCTTTCCAGGCGACTTGTGCCAATGCTTGACCACTCTGATTCATTCAGTGGAACTTGTCTTGTTCCAGTTTGTGCTCGTTACATCTTGGTTCCCGAGGGAACGGCATGGAGCTGCATCACGGGAGGTCAGGTGGGGGTGAGGAAAAGGTTCTGCCTTGGAAAACAGTGTGCATGGCACAGCTACCAGGGCAGCGGGCACAGCCCTCATCTGCTAGAGCTCAGGGAGCACTGGGACACCTCTCAGCCATAGGGTTGGGGTTTGGGGATGCTGTGTATGGCCAGGGCTTGGGGTCAGTGATCCCTGTGGGTCCCTTCCAACCTGGGTTGTTTTCTATTTCTCTGTTCTTCACGGCCCTTCATGGTCGAGGCAAGCAACATCCTTTTTTGCCCCCATCCACCAAGGTGGTCACCTCGTCACAGAAGGCTACCACATCAGTTAAACCTGCCTTCTTTGTAAATCCCTGCTGACTGCTCCCAGTCACTTTTTTGTCCATCATGTGCCTGAAAATGCTTTCCAGGATCATTTGCTCCACCACCTTTCTGATATCACGAGGCTGACCAGCTGGTCATTCCATCTCATTGTCGAGACGGAATGTCACAGTAGTGACACTGGCTTTCTTCAGAGCTCCAAGGATCTCTCCTGGTCACCATGGCCTTTCAAAGACAATTGAAAGCGGCCTTACAAAGACATTGGCCAAATCTCAGCACATAAGTGCTACCCATCAGGTCCCATGGTCTTATGTGCCTCCAGTCTGTTAAATTCCCTAAAATGATCACTGCTCCAGCATGGGTGAGTCTTATTTGCTCCAGGCTTTCCCAGGACCTGAGGCTGCTGGGGCTGTTCCATGTAGACTGAGGCAAGGAGGCATTGAGCATCTCAGCATTTTTCCACATCCTTTGGCATCAGCACCATGCCCACCAAGCAGCAGAATGATGTTTTCTTTAGTCTGCCTTTTGCAGTGATGTGCTTGTAGGAGCTTTTCTGGTTGCATGTCGTGTCACTTTGCCTTTTGCTGTTTCGGTTGTTGGTTCTGGTGAAGGCTCAGGAGGACCTCCAGTTGTGCACAGATACCTGAGAGTAGGCAGTAAGGGCAGTGCAGCCAAGTTCTTCTCTATGGTACCTGGTGGCAGCCATGAATTAAACCACAAGAAGTTCTATTCCACATAAGAATACGCGTGTTTTTTTTTTACTGTCCTGTAACCAAACACTGGCACAGGGACCAGAGTGGGGCTGAAGTCTTCTCCTTGGTGATCTCCAAAAGGCACCTGGATGTGGCACTGGGCATCCTGCTCTGGGTGGCAGAGGGACCAGAGGTGTCCCCAGTTTCACCATTCTGTTATCAAACATGCAAGAAGTTGATATGCTGAACTGTATCACTTGAAATCCACAGAACTAATTTGGGAAACTACTTTTTAATATCTTTTTTTAAGTATTACAAGCCTATGAAAGATGCTACCTCTTGACATAGCTGGATTATTCCAGCTTACACTGACTGACTGCTTCTGATTTCCAGTCTTGTTTTGTATCCTTCACTGGCATTCCTGCGTAACAGTGGACTTGTGGAGGCTGCAGCTGGGATCAGGGCTTGTGTGCTCTACAAACAGGTATGAAGACAAAGTCCTTGTTGTGACTCTTGCCCAACAGAACTGGCTGGAGGTGAGCGGGGCAAAGGTGACCTGCCTGCCCTTAGAGCCCCTGTGCCATCTGATGGCCTTCAGCTGCCCAACTAGAAGGACATGGGTTGGTCTGTGGGTCCTGTGGCCCATCTCTGTGCTGCATGGGCATCTCTGGTGATGAGTTGCATCTGGAAACGCACCCATGGCTGCTGCTGTAAGAGCAGATTTTGAACTGAAGATGCAGTGATACAGGGTAATGCTTTAATGCTTAAAGGTACTTGGCTGAGTGAGATTTCTAGTAGCCAAACAGTTGTCTGTTGAAAGCCTTGGAAACAGATAGGTACAGCAGATGGGAGGCTGGGAGCAGGGCAGGACGTGGAGACAGTGGGTGCTGGAAGATTCAGCCAGACGAGATGAACAGACACACGTGGACCATGCTCCTGGTGAGCTGCTTAGGCCAGACTGCAAGAAAATAAGGATGCTCGGTGTTCTCCAAGGACAGCAGTCTACCTGGCGTCGAGACAGAAAGAATCTTGTGGAAGGAAAAGCAGATGAGAACTCAGCTTTGTCATCTCAGGCAGCGTAAGACCAGCTTCGCCCACGTGTGTCAATTTCTGCCTCTCACTCCTGATGTTACCATCAGACATTGTAGATATCCTGCAGGAACTTGGAGAAGTGAGCAGAGGAGCAGAGTGGAGAACTGAAGGAGAAGTGAGCAGAGGAGCAGAAATTCAGTTTTTGAGGAAAGAGCTTGATTGGGGGTTGTAATAAAGTGGTCAAGGGGCAGAGAAGACTTGTGCAAGAGAGCAGCAGGTGTTTCTGGAAGGGTCGTGGGAAGCCTGCTGCTTCCTACCAAGGTGGGATGGATGTGCCTCAGTCACTCCTCATGGACACGTGTGTCATCCATCAGTGAAGACACCTCCATTAGGGGTTCCACGGCCACCTTTGTTTAAGGATCTGAATGCGTGGAAAACTTGGCCTGCTATCTAATCCAAATCTCCTTTGTTGTAAAATCAGTTGGTTGCCTTTGTTCCTCTCCTGCCCAGTAGCTGTGCAAAGCAATTAATAACTGATCCCTTTATAAGAGGGTGTTTTTAATTGCCAGGCCTGGAGCATGACTTCCTCATCCTTCCTCTGAGTGTTTTGGCTGTGGTTTCCCTTTCAGCCTGCCGGCCTACACCAGTCTTGAGCATTTCCTCGTGGTTCCTTCATTTCCTGCCATTTCTGCAGCCTGTCTCCAGCTTTATTTTTCCCCAAGAGCACAGTGCAGTCATGATAAAGTCTTTCCACACCGTGTGAACAGCAGGGACATGATCCCACATCCACTCAGTGCAGCACATTGATTTCTTCCAGCATGGGTGATGCATGGCAGCTTGATGGCATGTGTTTAATTTAAGGCTGTCCAACAAAGGTCATGTGAACAGGTTGCCCAAGGAGGCTGTGGATGCCCCATCCCTGCAGGCATTCAAGGCCAGGCTAGATGTGGCTCTGGGCAGCCTGGGCTGCTGGTTGGCGACCTGCACACAGCAGGGTTGGAGCTGGATGAGCGCTGTGCTCCTTTGCAGTAATGGTTATACCCAGACTAGCTTGGTATGGGGTTTTGTGTGATTCTGAGTGGAAAAGGCAAAGCCTTTTTGGTACTCATATGCTGGGATCAAGATTATCCTATTCCCACCTATCACAGGAACTGGAAGCCAAGCTGGGAAAAGCCACTCGAGGAAACCTCGTGTGACGGGCCTGCCTCCCAGCCTGTTCTTCTTTATCCACAGAGGTGTGAAGCCAGTATTTAAGTTCTTTGTACCATGCTGGGTTCCTGATCTCTCGTTTTCTTGTCTTGTTTCTTTATGCACTTCTGTGCAGAGTGAGATGTGGACAGCAATAGCGTAGTGCATGTATGAAGGCTGCTCTGAAGTACACACATCCCCCCTAATGCTGCCAGACCCTTCATTTTCTCAATAAAGAAGAAGGGTGGATGTCTCCATATCTATGGCAGGTGCAAAAATACCACTCACCCCTGGGAGATGTACTCCTATCATTACTTCTTTACCCCTTGCTCCCTAATTATTCTACCAGTGATGGAGGTGAGATTGAATTAATGCGAGTTGTTCATATACAGTGGTTGGGGACAGGAACGAGGGGGAAATCTTCCCTGAATATTCCTTTCTGTGTCCTCATAAGGCTGTTTATGATCTATATGAAGCGTTCCACTGGCATATCTTTACATAATTACTTAATAAACCACTTTGAGTGAGTTAATTACTCCCATCAGAAACCTGTTTCCAAGCCTCTCTGCATTCACGGCCAGAAAACTTGCTCTGTGTTTCAAAAGCATCAAGATCTCATTCCACAAAGCAGAATACCAACTGCTGGAAGTGGGAACAAAAAGCTGTGAAAATCTCAAGATTTTGATTGTTTCTGCTAGGAGCAAAGGGGAAAAGAGGAGATGGCAGCATCTATCCAAGCAGCAGAGCCCATGGAATCACAGAACTGTAGAAGCAGATGAGTTGGAAGGGGCATCTAAAGGTCGCCTAGACTGGAGCTTTGGCTGCAGGACAAGGAACCAAAGGCTTTCTGCACTGAGGTGGCTATTTTAGCATCTTTATATTCCATCTGCATGGAATTTTCTCCAAGTGCTGCTCAGGAGTGCAGATGAACAGTGCCTGGCTGCAGGGCCAACTTTGGAGGGCTAAAATGGGGAAGATTAGAAAATAGCAAGTGTGTTGTCCTCTCAAAGAACCCGTCGTATTTTTGTGATTGAGCACAAAACAGGATGGGAGCCCTGGCTGCAAGCATTGAGGAACAGATGCTGATGCTGACTTGTGGTTTTGGTGTGAATATCACCCTCAAAGCAAAGCCCACGTCCCAGTGCCAGCCTTTCCCTGCAGCCCTTCACTCAGAGAACATCCCTGCTCCTCTGCAGCTCCCTCAGGAGAAGAACCAGGCAGGAATTCTGTTGCAAAGCCAACCAAGAGGCATTTGCTCGAGGTCTCACACATTGCCATCGTTCTGCTTGGCAGCACATAGGGCAGCATCGAGCCAGCACCTCCAGCTGGGATTAATGGTGGCACCCAAAACTAGGACATGATGAAGCAGAGGTATGGAACACACCGTGGGTACCTGTGGGAACAAGGAGGGTGTAGGATTGAAGGCCCAGGGGAGCAGAGACGCGTTCAATGTGCCCTACTGATAATGGCTCTTTTTGCATTTCTATTAACAAAAGTTAGGAATTTGGGCTCTCTGTCTTTTTTTTTTATGTCTCTATGAGAGATGCCAGTTACTGCATAGTGATGCTGGACCTGGAATTGCCCCCACCTGGGTGCATTAGCTAAACCAGCAGAACTTTATAAGCGTCTCATCATTTAGCATCTCTTCTGGCTTGCTGAACTGAAGCAAGTGATGGGACTGTTGCTACGGCTCGCTCGTCTCCCCAGGTTAACCCACATGCTTTTATGACCCTGGAAGGAGGAAACACCTTTTTAGCTGGGAGGATAAGATCTGATGCCAACCTAAAGCACCCACCAGGAGCTGTTGGTTGCTGTGGGCACGCTGCAGATGGAAATTCAACCTGATGACATGCACAGGGAGCTCAAGGATGCGATCAGTGTGGGCACAGAACCATCATTGCACATGGTGGCACCAGCATGGCACTTTCCTTTATGGCATGAGCTCTTGCAAGAGGGAATGGAAGCTTTTTCAAAGTCTGTACTCCACTGCAAGAGGTTTGTTCCCTTTTGAAGCAAGCAAACCATGCAGCAGTTCCATGTGGTTTGGTACAATGTGGGCACTGGCTGTGTTCCCACTTCATCACTGGGAGTTCAGCTATGGGGGTTTTGTTGGTGAATTTAAAAGCCAAGAAGATGCATTCAGCCATCAGCTTGGGGCTGTATCAAGGTCCTGGGCTGTGCCTGCAGGCTCAAGCTGACAGGCAAACACACGCTGAGGTATTTGGTGGCAAAACAAGCAAATTGCAGCAAAGTAGAAGTGCCGGCCGCTTGCTCGCTTCCACATTGGAAATCATCTCTTAGGGCCAACTTAGTGGTGGTGTTTTGGGACAGAAAACACTCCCTAAACCAGCAATGTGGGTATAGTTGTGCTGGGGAAAGCCAACACAGCTGCACTGCGTGCTGCCCACGTTACCAGCGCTGTCTGCAAAAACCTTTTACAGGCAGTGGGGCACAGGAGGAGCAAAGATGGGTGGCCCAACAGCCTGCATTAAACGTGCTTCCTTTCTCCCTTCTTTTTTCAGATTTTATATTCAGAGCACCCATCAAATTAAGCAAACCGGGGGAACTTCGAGAAGAATATGAAAGCCAGCTAAGGAAGGTAGAGTACTCAGTGTAACTGCAGCTTTCCTTCCAGAATCGCATGGATTTCCAGCAGGAATGCCATCCTACCTGTAAGGAAGCTCGAAGGGCTTTTCATCCCTGCTCTGTAACAAAGGTCATTTATTCCCTTTTTGCTGCTCAGCCAGCTCAGGGAGGTGTTGGCAACAGGCAGGCGTGCAGAAGTCAGCTCCTGCTGCCCTGGGCTGCCTTCCAGAGCCTGGAGATGGACAGTCCTTGGTGGACCTCGATTATAAAGGGTTTGAGAGAGCATCTGTATCCCTGGAGGCAATTCTGTAGAGAATTTTGCATTTAGTACCTTTAAAAAAAAGGGATTGTTTGAATCTTAAGTCACTGAAATTCTCTGGCATGGGCTGCACAGAGCTGTGGGGGCCCCATTCTGGAGGTGCCAAAGGCCATGAATGGGGCCCTGGGCAGCCTGAGCTGGTGGGGTCAACCAGCCCACAGTAAGAGTGAGGCTGGAAGGGGCTTTAAGCTCCCCTTCCATCCCAGATATGCCATGATTCCATGATTCTGTGATTCTATGAAATGCCTCCAATGGCTTGTCATGGACAGAAATTTGAGGCAAGAAACACCATGGCAAAAGCAAGGACTGCTGTAGCTAAGCATCTAATCATTTCCAGTCCCAATTGCTTGAATCCCATAACTGTGCTCCTGCTGTGTTCCTGGACTCCTGCACAGTACAGCTGGAGCAGCACCATGATGCGTTCTGCTTTGGGATGTTCCCCACTGTTGGGTTTCCTGCTGGGGAGAAGGAGCAGATTTGTCACTGATAACATTTTCTTTGGGCTTTTGTTGGAAGGTCTCGACAACGTAGGAAGAGCTGGAATGTTTAGATGGAAAGATAACCTCGTACACTAAGCAGGAAAGTACAGCTTAGGTGGTGTTTCAGGTAAACAGCTACTCAGGGAATGCCTATATTAAAATCACAGATGAATTAGGTGGAATTTTAAACAGGGGAAGGGTTTTCTCTCCTTCTTCTCCACGCAGTTAGTAGTGCAGCCTCATTAGGATCGCTTTGATTGCAACCTTTGGTTAATTGATGGTAAGGAATGGGAACTTTTTTGGTCCAGCCTACTTGTGCTGGGTAGACTGTGCTGTGTTTGTCGGGTGCTGTGGCTCTTTTAGCAACACTGAGATGCTTTGTTGAAGAGTTGTTGGGTTAGGCAGCAGTGCAAGACTGAGCACTTAGAAACAAAAGTCTGGTTTATTAATTAACTTAAACGTGCATCACTGTATTTGGCAATTGAATTTATTTTTGCTGGAACCTGGAGGATGGATCTGTTCTACTTAAAGAAAAAAGCAAGCTTTTCATGTAGATATTAGCTGCAGACTTTGCCAGGGTATTATGAATATCCTGCTAACTGAGTGAGAGAATTCCCACCGTGATTTGGGAGCCAGCTCATCGTTTCTGCAGGTTTTCCTGGTTTCTGAGGCAGAACTTCTAATTTCTGCTTGTGGAGAAGTTCTTGGTGTGATCAGAGGAGGCTTTTGTGCCCTCAGCTGCACGTAGGCTTGCTGTGCTGAACTGGGACAATGCTCTTCAGGTGCCTCCAGCCTGGTTGAGATCTGCAGGTAGCGGCCCCAGGTTGCATCAGGGGAAGTTCAGGTTGGAGACTGGGGAAAATTTCTTCTCCAAAAGAGCGGTAATGTGTTGGCACAGGGAGGTGCTGGTGTCACTGGTGTCACCATCCCTGCAGGTGTTCAGATAAAGGGCAGATGTGGCACTGAGGGACTCGGTCAGTGGGCATGGTGGGGGTGGGCTGGGATTGGACTTGGGGATCTTGGAGGTCTTCCCTATCCTTAATGGTTCTGTTATTCTATTCTATGATCTTATTCTATGATTCCTGCAGGGATCAAACCATCTTCTCTCCCGTGTAACTCCTGTACAGCATCTCTGCAGGACAGCCTTCCTGGCTTGTGGGTCCTTTGTCACCATTTCCCTATTCTGATCACACAATGACTAACTTCACGTGCAACAAACCAAGTTCAGATAAGCAGTCTGAGTCACAGTCAGCTGGCGGCAGGCTGCAGAAGTCTCTGCATCTGCTGCTTGACTTCAGCAAGGAGATGCCACACAAACGTGCACCAGCACCTCTCACTTCCCCATCTGTGTAAAGGAGATGCTTGAACGTTCCTCTGGTGTTTTGAGGATGTTTGGCTCTTGGCTTCCCCTTTGTGCTCACGGAGAGATGGGAGGGGGGTTTCTGTTCCATCATCACAGCAGAAATTCCAGCTTTTCCCTTGCATCAGGCAAAATCTTAACTCTTGGCTCTTTTAACTCTTGGGAGAAAGAGTCGCGTGGTGCCCCTGATTTTCAGGGGAAATCAGAATGCAGAGGGCTCAGATTTGGGGACCAAAGCTGGTGTGTAACTGGGTTTTCCTCTGTCTGGAGGCGCATGGTGTCACGTGGTGGTGACATGAGGACAACCTTTGTTGTCTTCAGCTTTCCAGCAGCTTTTGCATCCCCTGTTAAATGTTTTCCAAAGCCTTGGACCTTCTTCCCTCCTCATGCAGTTAAAACCAAAGTAGTGGCCATCATTCTGCAGGAAGAAGCTTAGTGGAAGTGGATCATCTTGCGGTGTGATTTTCTCGACACTGGGTGATCTGGCTTTCAGAGTCAAGCACTTGCTTCTTACCTGCAGGACAAGAATTGTTTTCCTTTTATGCCATGTTTTTTTACCCCCCTTTGTGAAATGACTGCCTCCTGGTGATGCATGTGGCACCTTGTGCTTGCACCTTCAACTTGCTGTCCCATAGGTTTGCCTACAGTTCTTAGATATTCCTTCCTACATGTTGTTGTGTAAGCTTGTGGCTTTATGCTTGGGAGTTGGGTATGATTTTGTATGTTGGAGAAAAAGCCAAGATTCCCATCTAGCTCCTTCCATTCATATGGAAGGGATGGAAGTGTTGGGTGGGATTTCAGTCATCTTTATGACGAGCCTCAGTGTGACCTTTTGCTTCAGATACTTCCAGAGAGGCCTCTCAAAGCACAAAAACACTGCAGAAACCTCACAAAATGTGCAGCAGAGTCCTGTACTACCCATGGCTCAGTCACATGGCAGTAATCTCTCTCAGTCAGATGATGGTTCTCGCTTCAGATTATTAATAGATCAGGATTTCAAAGATGTGTCTTCAAGCATCGCTAAACCAGAAGCAAAATCTGTCTTTGGAACCATTTGCTACACACCCACCATCACCCAGATGAGGCTTTTTGCTGCTTTGTGCCTTCTCCTCCTCCTCCTCCCTCGCTCATCCCTGTAGGTTCAGATTCAGTAGAATTTGGATCCTTCCTCATCTCAAAATTACACTTTGCTTTTTGTGCAGCGCGCTGCAAACCCGGTTTTCTTTCTTCAGCTTCTGAGATGGGGTCGCTCACACGGCCATGCTTATTTTGTTAACCTTGAGAAAGGGAAGAAAAAGAGAGCATATATATTTTGAAAAGCCGGTTGTTGTTGCAGTGTCACTGACTCTTTTCACTTATTGGGCTGCAGTGCAACTGCACGAACCCCAGGAAAGCTTGGTGCCTTTATTTCCATTGGCACTGGGAGGCAGAAGGATGCTGCTGTCTTAGCAGGAAGGTGGGAAACCACGAGGAGATCCCACACTGAGCTGTGGGGCAGAAACAGAACTGTAATTCCAGAGCAGGAGGTTGGAACTGGATGATCCTTAAGGTCCCGTCCAATCCAACCGTTCTGTGGATCCTTGTGCTGAGCACAACTGTGAAACAGCAGCGCAGACCTGCTGCTGACAACCAGAGGCCAGACTCATTGAGAAGGCCCACGTATAGAGGTGGAGTGGAAAGAGAAGTTCCATCCAGGCACCTAGGTGGGCTCTTCGTGGCGTTATGCACAAGTGCTGAGTTCAGGAAGAGATGAGAGGCTGAGAAACGAGGGAGGAGAGGTGTTGTGGTGTTACCCTGGGCAGCGTGGCCAGATGGATCCAAGTGCATGCTGCACACCTTGTTCAAAAGGAAGAGATAGGGGGGTTGGTTCAGTCTGGAGAAGAAGAGGCTCAGGGGAGACCTTATTCTCTCCACAGCTGCCTGAAAGGAGGTTGTAGTGAGGTGGGGTCTGCCTGTGCTCCAAGGAAACAGTGATGGGATGAGAGGTCGTGGGTCTCAAGTTGCACCAGAGGAGGGTCAGGTTGGATATTAGGGAGAATTTCTTCTCTGAAAGTGCATTGATGCTCTGGCACAGGCTGCCCAGGTAGGTGGGGGAGTCACCATCCCTGGAGGTGCTCCAAAACCGTGTGGATGTGGCATGGTCAGTGGGCATGGTGGGGATGGGATGGGTTTGGATTTGGGGATATTGGAAGTCTTCTCCAACCTGAATGATTCTGTGATTCTAAGAGGTGTGAAGGAGGAGAGGAGGGCTTTGTTGGCTCTGAACAGCACATCTCGTCGCAGCCCATCCATCTGTGACCCCATTAGGGTAATCCTTTGCTTCAGGAGGGCTGAAGCCTCTGTGTAGGCACAGTCTGGCCAGGAGGGGCTGATGGAAATGAAGGGTCCATCTGAGCTGGTTATAAGCAGCCATTGAGCAGTGAGTTGTGCTTTTCCCAGGAGGGCAGCCCTAAGCTACCAGATGTCAGGGAGCACTGGGATGCTGCTCTCAGCCACATGGGTTGGATGGAGCTGGGAGTTCCTCCCACCTTGAGATACTCTGTGCTTCTAAGCAGGGGGCAGTGAATGGAAGGAGCACAGTCCATGGGGTGCAGCAACACCACGGTTCAGTGCAGAGCTCATGGGAAACAAGGCAGGACACTGCTGGGGCTACCATGCAGTTCTGTAGGATTCCTTGTTCAGCTTTCACTCAGCCTTCGTTTGGGTTCATAAAGTGCTGTAGTACAGCACATGTGAGTAAAACAATGTTGCTTCATAGTCTTTGTGAATTGCTGCCAGCCACCATGCTAAAAGTAACAAGAAAATGTCTAAAAACGGGTGAGAATTCAAAATCAAGTTGCAACTTTGGGACTCCTGATGGCCATCGGAGGGTTGGATGGTCTGTCTGGGTCTCCATCCCAACACGTCCATGAAACAGCAGAAGTTTACATGGCATGGGGATTGCCATAACTCACAAGTGTGAATTCAGGTGGTGCTGTCTGTCTACCTGACAAGTTGTGTGTGTAGTGTTGCAGTCCATTTGAAGACAGGAATGTTGTAGCTTGCATGAAACTATTGTGTATATGCATTGTTCTGCCCTATTAATTTGTAGTGTGATAATCCACAAGTAGACAGAAGCTTTTTTCTCTAGTTTAGAAACCAGTTTGGCAGAGAACTCACGGTCAAACATTGCATCTAACAGTGCCTTTGCTGTTTTGCAGTGACATCCCTGCTTTGTGTAGATGTAGAAAGAAAACAGTCTTCCCATGATTGCTTATGAGGAAAGCAGAGCAGAGGAATGGAGAAACAAAATTAAATGTTGTGGCCAAACTTTTTTGGAAAATCACTATTGACAACCAGGTGTGGAACTCAAAGCATTTCAATTATGCTGTCTCTTTTGTCGTTGTTTCCAGCTGAGAGAAGAAAAGGTACAAGAAGAAAAAGCTTCTGAGGACCTGATTCACAAGCTCATGTTAGATGACGTGGAAGTAGGAAAGCGAAAAATGGAAGAGCAGCAGAAGAAAGATGACTCCCTCGTGCTCAAAGTGAACCAGGAGTGTGTAAGTAAGCTTGTACTTTCCAGTCCACATCACAGACACCAACCAGGTGAAATACTGCTGAGATTCAACCCTGGAGCAGGAGTTAGGTTTCTTAAGATGTTTCTTCCTTTGACTCTACATGCTTTCCAGGACTGATTTCTCTATGGCCCTGAAGGATACGAGCTAACAGTTCACAAAGATTTCTACTAACAAGACCTGTGTTCTAAGAAGGTTTATCATGACCACAAATGTCTTTCTGGAGGTTTGTCTCCACTTCTTCCACCCAGTTTGCTCACGACTGAAGGTGCAGCTGCACTGAACGTGCAGAGGTGGCACACAGCCTTTCCTGGAGCATGTCTCCACAAGTCCCTTACAGTGTGGCACTATTTCTCCTTCCAGTTGTGAGACTCCATAGGAAATGCTCTTAAGAATTACAGGTAGAGGATTATGTGGGCTCTGGCTCATGGCCCATAGTACCTTTTTGGTAGGATTTTCTCAAGTTTACTGCTCATCCAGTGCTTGATCTTTAAATTACCTTTCACAGCTGTACACAGGAGCTGTGTGCTTATTTCTGCATTATTATCTTTGGGGACTGGAGCTCTTACAGCTCCAGTGAAGAGAACTGTATGAGCATGTGCATCTGCTGGGAGGTTGCATTCACAGTTTATATCCTGGAGGCCTCGTCGCATCAGGGGTTTGTGGAATATTAATACCTTTGCAAGAAAGACCTTTACTTTCCAAGTGATTCTTCTTGTCATATATGTCAGCTAACTCTTCCTTGATTGACTTCAGTTTCCTGAACGTCTCTCGGATTCAGAAAATGAAGAACCATTCCAAGGCAAACAAACACATCGGTCGGCATTCGTTTCCAAGACCAGTGCCTACTCCTTTGCTTTCCTTTCAGGGTAAGATGCTGAGACTCCATTGAGGCTGCTTAATGTGCAGATGTAACTGTCTTGCTCTTCTTGCTGTTGTTCCAAATGTAGCTGAGATGCTTTGAATTAAATTAAAAGGGTTGTTGCAGTCCAAAAAAAAAGCAGTTGCTATTCTGGAATTTAACAATTGGTCAATGTAGGATCTGTTGTGATTACCTCCTGCCTGCTGTAAAATCCTGGGGGTTCATGCATTTACTGTTCATCCCATGAAGCTGCAAAATCACTAACTGTAGATTTAAGTTACAAAACTCAGAAGTACAGAATTCTTCATGTTAGATTTGAGTGCTGGATCTATCTCCAGCACACATGTTAAGAGGCAGCATCTGCCCCAAACCAGTTATCAGTGAGAGCTGCTGCATGAGGCACTGCAAGCAGCTGAGTAACGCAGTGTGACTTCACACCAGCAGCACACGGGCTTCTGTAGTGCTGTCATTAACTCTGATCTCAATTAGTTACGAGGGGTAGAGGTGTCAGGGTATTTAGCACAGAGCCCTTGAACATAGACTGATGCTCTAGGGAAGACTCGGGTGCTGTGGTGCAGAGCTGTCATTCCATCTGCAGCTTCAGCTGGAGATTTGCGTGGCCAAAACCCTGGGCAGCATCTGCTCAGTGCTGTGGCATCACCCTGAAGTGATGCAGGCAGCACCCACAGCCCTGCAGGGCTCATGGCTCGATTCCAACTCTTACCAAGATCATTTAGAATCAGAAACTCGTCAAGGTTGGAAAAGATTACTAAGATCATCTGGTCCAACCGTCATCCCATCACGAGACTATCGCTATCACATGACATTTCTGCATAGTATACAACAGTTTGGTTGGAAGGGACCTACAGAGGTCATCTACCCCAACTGCTTTTGGTTGATGGCTTCATTCAGCAGACCGTGAGGTCTCAGCACAGAGGTGGGCAGCAGCCAGCTGTTCCCATCAAACACCCACCTGTGGGTTTGGGGCTCTGCTTGCAGAGCCGTGGTCCCTGCAGCTCCAGGTTTCAGGTGTCCTTTCTGCTGGGGATATTCAACGTGTTGCTTCCAAGATAAAGAGCAATCTCATGTAATTGCTTTACAGGAACCTAACCTCCAAGGTGGAAAGGAGTCGGAGCTGCAATGACACCATCCAGGAGAGATCAAAGAGCAGGCAGAGATCAGCCCCACATAACAAAACAAAGGTACCACCTGTTCCCAACAGCGTGCGGCGAGAAAGGGTTTGATGTGTCACGTCCTTATCTGAGGTCATACAGTGCCAGCAATCTGCTTGTATCAGACACTGGTTCTGTGGTGGTTTTACTGCCCTGGGCCAATCATCTCCTTGCAGCTCATAATAAAAACCTGTCAGGTTTGAAATTACAGGGCAGGAGAGCAGACAGCTTACTGAGCTGTTTGTTTGCGTTGTGGCATAGCTGGAAATTGGAAGGGTTCTCTTCATTGCTTTGTTTTGTAATTCATTTTCTTTCCAAGGCTGAAGCCCCAGCTTTGGTTAAAGGAAGTTAAAGTTAAAAATCATAAAAGCTGAGAAGAAAATCCTCTCTTCTTCCACTTTCTCCCCTGTTGTTAATTCAGAGGTGCTTAAAAAGTTGTTCAGAGTTGTTCAGAGTTGCGTAAGTAGAGCAAAACTCATTGCTCCCCTGGTGCTAGCATACTTTCTTTGATGCTTTCACTGAACTCTGCTGTGGGAAGAGTCAGCCTGGTCTTGCTTCCCTCATATCCAGGGAATTAATGACATCTGTTACACTGTGCACCAGGCCTTATGTCTCAGTGGGCAGGGACCGTGGTCTGGAGTCTCTTGTTAAAAGCTTGGTCCAGTTCTGATCTAAACTGGACTGAGCTCCAAGTGAGGGTCTGTGTCTGAGCTGCCCTCCCTGGCCATTCATTTTTTCAAGCAGGTGACGTATGGGCCTGGCCCAATAAAAGCTGTGCTGCAGGGATGTCCCACGAACCTGTTTTGACTCCAAAACAAGCCAGTAGGAACCGTTTACCTTTGACTATGTGCAGCTTTTAGGTCAGATTTATGTACGGGTGGGTTCTGGCACATCCCAGATAGAACAGCATTAGGAGAGGACAAGAAATGCTGCTCTTCAGCTCTGCCAGAGATTGTCCCCACACTGGCGCTGTGTGGGGAATGCTCACGGAGGATGCACTGATCTGCCTCTGGCACACAGACAACTTTTTATAGAGGAGTGTGTTAAACCCAGGCCAGGTATTGATTCTTGCTCCCCTGTGCCTTGCTAGGGAGCAAAGAGCCCTCTGGTGAACATTACCTTTGAGGAAAGTAGCTTCCTGCAGCCAGGACAGTGCTGGGGCTCCTCAACGTTGTTTCACCAACAGAGGGGTTGCCATTTGCCCTATCCCAGAGCATTTCTAACACTAAAATAAATTTGAGACCCTGATATTAGATTGGATAGAAGGAAAAGTTATTTTGTTCTGGTAAGGGCGGTGAAGCACTGGCACAGGTTGCTCAGAGAGGTGGTGGATGCCCCGTTCATGGAGACACCCAGGGTCAGGGCATGGACTCTGAGCACTGATGGAGCTGTGAGCGTCCCTGTGCATTGCAGGGAATAAGATCAGAGCCTTATGGGCCCCTTTTAACTCAAACCATTTTGTGATTCTGTGATGGTGCTGTGTTGTGTTGGCAGTGTTGTATGTCCGGTGTTGGCGGTGACATGTGCTGCAACCAGACTGCATAGAGGAGGAGCTGAGCTGCAGCCCCATGCCACGTTTTTTCTCCCCTTCTCCTTGCCCATATTTGCCCGTTCGCTTCTCCGTAACAAGCTTGTTGAGCAGCCAAACCTTGCCTTGCAGGTCCCACCCATCACCAGCGCATCAACACCTCTGCTGGGAGTTCTCTCCTCCACCCAGAACAACCGCTGCCTCTCTGCCCCGGACCTGACGGCGGAGAAGCGCCCACTCCTCAACCCCGCGTCGTCTCTCTCAGCTCTGCACAGACCAGAGCGATCCATCAGCCCCGAGAGCAATGACAGCATCTCAGAAGAGCTCAACCACTTCAAACCCATCGTCTGCTCGCCATGCACACCTCCCAAAAGGCTTCCTGACGGCCGTGTCCTCAGCCCCCTCATCATAAAATCCACTCCGAGGAACCTCAGCCGGAGCCTGCAGAAACCCACCACCTACGAGGCCAGCCCCAGAATACTGAAAAAATGGGAGCAGATCTTTCAGGAGCGCCAGATTAAAAAGACTCTCTCAAAAGCGACCCTTACGTCGTTGGCTTCGGAACCCGGGGAGGACGTTACACTTCCTGACATCGCCCATAAGGAACATTCCCAGATTCAGGATGATCAGCTGCTGTCAGATGCGACGGGAGACCCTCACCCTGAGCTGGATTTCCTTCCTTCTATCAGCGAGATGAAGAGGGGGAGCGAGAGGAACAGGGACTCCCAGGCCTTAGCAACAGATAACAGCGCTGAAACAGAGATGCGGTTGAACACAGCCCCATTGCACGCACGTGTGTCCGAAGCCCCTGACGTCAAAGCCAACGTGTTCACGGACAAATCCTGTCTTAATCTGGGCCCCAAAGTGCTGAGCAGAAGGGTCATGGGGGTGCCAGACAGCAGCACTCTGGGGGTCCTGTCGGGGAAGAAGCAGCTGAAATGCCTGAACAACAGCGAGCTGATCAACGTGCAGAACAACACCTGCAACTCCGTCGAGAACATCATCAGTGAACAGCCGCCAGCGTTACGACGGGGACGGAAGAGGCGCTGCAAAACAAAGCACTTGGAGCACAACGGCTCTGTCAAAAGACTGAGGCACGCAGCAGGGGAGCCGGGCTTGGAGGAGCGCCTGGTGCGGGAGGTGGAGCAGAAGCTGCAGCAGGAGGAGGAGGACAGGAGGTTGGCCCTGCACCTGCAGCGCATCTTCGACAGCGAGAACAGGACAGTGGATAGGAGGAAAGTCAGGGTGGATCGGTACCTGCTGCGGTCGAAGAGCACTCTGGGTGCCAAGTAGCACTGGTGGACGATATTGCCTTTCTAGAGGACGATGAGGTTTATCAAATTATCTTATAGGAAAGCTATTTTTTTGTCATACTTCCACCCACGCTGTCGTTTTTCATTTTGGTGATAAGACATTCGAGGTCCAGTTCAGAGAGAAGCCAGAGTCCTTCCAGATGTAACAAAAAAAAGGACAAGTTCCTCCAGCCTGGCTGGTCCATTGGTCTGAGAGAGGTCTGGCATCCTGTGAGTGCACTGCAGTGCAGCTGATGGTTGTCCTGGCTGGAAGGGTTGGTTGCACAGGCACCCTGGGTCCTGGGCACCCTGTTCCCTGCTGGGTGGGACTCAGAGGTCCCTGCCAGCCTCAGCTGTTCCATGGTGGACCTCATCCATTCATTGCCATGTCCATATTCCACAAGAAATCGGAGCTCTGCTTGCAGAGGAAACCAGGCTGGTCCCATCCTGGGATTTGCAGGAGGGATCAGGGGATCCACCTGCAGTGCTGACCAATGAATGTATCTCGCTGGCTGCACCAGCAGTGCAGATCAGAGGTTGTCTTCTACAAGTAGAAGGCCAAATGCAGTGGAAAAAAAGTTGTAAAATCAGGTTTTTATAGAAAAGCATTATAGGAACTTGTACGTTCACGTTAATGATGGGGCAGAGAGCATTTGGGAGCCACCCTCCAGGCACTGCGACCCAAGGAACAATGCAGCTTTTCACCCAGAGTCTCACCTCCCTTCTAAACGTTGAAGCCCAGAAAAGGAAATGCTGCCCTGATGTTGGGAAGAAGGAGGCAGGCACTGTGGGCTCTGGGTGCAGTGCAGGGAGCGGGGCTGGCCTCTCCCAGCACGCAGTGAGTGCAGAATGGATGGAATGGGAGCCCAGTACTCCTGCCGTGGGGTGCAGGGGGTACAAGCCACCCTCCTCACTGCTTAAACCACTAACAGCTCAGGTGAGCAATGCTGCACAAACCTCCTTTAAGGTATAAGGGCACGGGGCTGCCGGGGGCTGGGGGAGCTGTTGGGCTTGGTGGGGTAGAGTTGTGCCTTTGGTGACAGCCACACTCGGGGCTTTCCCACCTTTCCCCTCTCTTCCCCATCATCCAAAGTGATCCTTGGGTTCTTGTGAGGAACTGGGCTCAGGAAGAATCAGCTTCATCTACGGGTGCTGCTTTGCAGTGCATTCAGAGGAACGCCGGTGCCGGGGAGATGAGTTTTGCAGGATGGACCTGAAGCATGGGACCAATCCCAGAGAATTGTCACTGCCCAAATTCCTCCTATCTAAAAAACGGCTGAATGTCTTCCTCTTTGAAAACAACAAGAAAACAAAGGAACTGATTTTATTTTTCTCTTCCACGTCCTTGTGTGACTGCAAGGACCCTTTTTCCTAATGGAACTGGATTTTTGGTTTTGTTTTTTGTTTTTTTAAAAAGAAAACTTATATTTTAATGGATAAAATTTATATATTTTAAATACTATATTTCGACAGATTGACACTTTTTGTTTGGAGAAAGCTTATAGCAGTGATTCCGTAATATATAGATCTATATCCAGATCTCCTTCACACACCAACTGGATGCTCCCTGATCTCTGGGACCATCCCTGCTCCCTCGCAGCTCTTTGGACTCGAATCATGTATTGAATCGGAAGAAGGCTGAGCAATTGGAGCTCCAATTTGACCTAGAAGATTGATGTAGACATCAACAGCAACAGCCTGAAATTGCCCTCTGCACTGGTTTCTATAGAATAAGCTCAGGATGGAAACTCACAGTGATTTTTTCTCCTCCCATGAGTTAAATTTGCCTGTTAATTTTGCATCTGGTCGCTGCCTTTTGCTCATGGTTAATCCTGGAACAGTTTCCTCCTTTCTCTTTTCTGGTTCTCAGCACTCTCGAAGCAAACGTGCAAACCAAAACTCACATTTCCGTGGGGTTTCCACACTGAATGTATCCTTTCTTTCCCCTCTTAAGAACGATTATGGAGCCCAATGCACCAGGCCAGTGTCTTCTTAAATACCTTTTTTTTCCTTTTTTAAAGACGAGTTACATAAATATTTATGTATTAAATACAAGGCTTCGGCAGCAGCTGGCTCCCTTAAAACCCAGCCCCACCTGCGCTGGGATGGAAGGAGACCTCTAAATGTTGTCTGCAGCTTGCACAAAAAGGAGTGGTATATCATTTCACTGATAAGAGCAGAAATCCCCGGCCTCCCTTGCTGTAATGGGCAGTGGTGGCCACAAACAGTGCTGTTGGAGAAGCAGAATACCTGCTGCTGAGCGCTGGGTGCAGCACAGGATCTGCAGGGGCCCTGAGATGGAACCAACCGTTGGTTTGCACCTCCTGGAAAGCAGCTCCTGACCTTCATCCTTCCTGCAGTCACCTCCTCTTGTGCACTGGGGGAAGCCCACAGGCCAGCACTGGCTCCTGGTTGTTCCCCCCACCGTGGCCCACCATCCTGCACGTCCCTAGGAGTGTGGTGCCATCACCCGGCCACCAAATCTGCCAAAGATGCTGCCTGACTCTACAAAGCAGCTCGGATGCTTTGGAGCCTTCTGCATGGGATCAGATGTACAGAACGGTTCGTGCTCGGAGTCGGTGAGAAGAGAGGAACGAAGGAAAAGTGCCAAAAGAAGGGGTGATGCGAGATGCCTGTATGACGTTGTGCTATATTGTCAGTATTTTTCTTCCAACGCTATTGTACATGCAGTGCACAGTAGTCACAAAGTCTAGCTTGAACAAGTGCTTCTTTGTGTCGTATCAACGAGAGCAAGGAGAGGTAGAAGCCTTAAAGACCATCGCCGACATGAAAGTGAAGCCTTCAGCGCTGCTCCGGAGGCAGCGGCCCCACAGGGCTCCCAGCTCCTCGCCATCTCCTGACCCTACAGAACCCATCCCCCAGCATCCCTCACAGGGATCCCACTGGAAACGATCCCACAGGAAAACCAGGGCCCACCAAGGATTGTTTCTGTGTCACCACGATGGTCTGCGAGGTAACCATGATGACAGCAGGTATCACCATGACATGGATGTGATCGTGACAGGGTGGGATGTCACGACAGAGCTGGGGGGCATCTCCTGGAGCACCGCTCAGTGCACCAGCTCAGCACTGGAGCCACCTCCATGCACAGTGCAATTCTGACACAGACTTTTATCTTCCCTCTATCTTCAAAGCACGGCAACACATCAGAACAGCCCTAGAACTAGCTACTCACTATGCAAACAGGAAAATCTCCAACCGATGACGAAAGGTTTCGTGTATGCCTGGTTTTCTTGGTGTTTACTGTCGAGCTGTTTGAAACAAATATCGATGTTGCTACACTTTTTCCAGTACGCTTTAAATCGTTGTGCTTTTAGTGTTCTCCTCCCCTGCCATCGGAGCAGCGGTGCGGTGAGAGACTGCGGTCATTTTGGATCTCAGCTGAACCACTGTGGCTTCATCTGAATGTTTTAAAAGCAATGGGAGTTGCTCAGAGACCGTTGACTTGCATGTGTAAATGTGTGGGTAAATGACATGCAGAGTCCGTCATGTTGTGGCTTCTGTCATTTGGAACAGAGTAAATCCTGCTTGTGAAAAATTGTCACAAAACAGAAACATGCCAACCGTGTACGAATCCTGTGTACCTTTTAACAGCATCGAGGACTTTAACCGCAGGACAAAGGCCCAGGTTAAAGCAGAATAAAACCAGGTTCTGACAGTGAGCTGCCTGGCTGTGCTGAAATTGCTGCTGGGGAAACCGTGGTGATTCCACTGCTGCCTGTTCTGGGTAAATTCCGGGTGCCTGTGACCGAGTGCAGTTGTTGATTAATATTTTGCAAATAATAACAATACAAAGGTGAGTATAATGATGTTCTTCATATGCCTGCATTAAGAATGGTGCAGCCAGCAGAGCAGGGAGGTGAGCATCCCCTGCACTCAGCTCTGCTGAGGCCGCACCTCGAGGGCTGGGTTCAGTTTTGGGCTCCTCACTGCAGGAAAGATGTTGAGGCCCTGCAGCGTGCAGAGAAGGGCAGCGAAATGGTGAGGGGTGTGGAGCACAGGGCTGCTGAGGAGCTGAGGGAGCTGGGATTGTTGAGGGTGAGAAGAGGAGCTCAGGGGAGACCTGACTGCACTCTGCAACTGCATGGAGGGAGGCTGTGGGGAAGAGGGGTTTGGCCTGTGAGATCTCCTTAGCAGGGGGGGATGGATGGAGGGATGGATGGAGGGATGGATGGATGGATGGATGG